>NC_134687.1:4121035-4167868 GCF_050947455.1 Rhinoderma darwinii
TGTAGGTAATATATAGTAGTATTATGTAGGTAATATATGTCAGTATTATGTAGGTAATATATAGTAGTATTATATAGGTAATATATGTCAGTATTATGTAGGTAATATATGTCAGCATTATGTAGGTAATATATGTCAGTATTATGTAGGTAATATATAGTAGTATTATGTAGGTAATATATGTCAGTATTATGTAAGTAATATATAGTAGTATTATGTAGGTAATATATGACAGTATTATGTAGGTAATATATAGTAGTATTATGTAGGTAATATATAGCAGTATTATGTAGGTAATATATGTCAGTATTATGTAGGTAATATATGGCAGTATTATGTAGGTAATATATGGCAGTATTATGTAGGTAATATACGGCAGTATTATGTAGGTAATATATGGCAGTATTATGTAGGTAATATATGTCAGTATTATGTAGGTAATATATAGTAGTATTATGTAGGTAATATATGTCAGTATTATGTAAGTAATATATAGTAGTATTATGTAGGTAATATATGACAGTATTATGTAGGTAATATATAGTAGTATTATGTAGGTAATATATAGCAGTATTATATAGGTAATATATGTCAGTATTATGTAGGTAATATATGGCAGTGTTATGTAGGTAATATATGACAGTATTATGTAGGTAATATACGGCAGTATTATGTAGGTAATATATGGCAGTATTATGTAGGTAATATATAGCAGTATTATGTAGGTAATATATGGCAGTATTATGTAGGTAATATATGTCAGTATTATGTAGGTAATATATGTCAGTATTATGTAGGTAATATATAGCAGTATTATGTAGGTAATATATGGCAGTGTTATGTAGGTAATATATGACAGTATTATGTAGGTAATATATGGCAGTATTATGTAGGTAATATATGGCAGTAATATGTAGGTAATATATATGTCAGTATTATGTAGGTAATATATAGCAGTATTATGTAGGTAATATATGGCAGTATTATGTAGGTAATATATGACAGTATTATGTAGCTAATATATGGCAGTATTATGTAGGTAATATATGGCAGTAATATGTAGGTAATATATATGTCAGTATTATGTAGGTAATATATGTCAGTATTATGTAGGTAATATATAGCAGTATTATGTAGGTAATATATGTCAGTATTATGTAGGTAATATATGGCAGTATTATGTAGGTAATATATGGTAGTATTATGTAGGTAATATATAGTAGTATTATGTAGGTAATATATAGCAGTATTATATAGGTAATATATGTCAGTATTATGTAGGTAATATATGGCAGTATTATGTAGGTAATATATATGTCAGTATTATGTAGGTAATATATGTCAGTATTATGTAGGTAATATATGTCAGTATTATGTAGGTAATATATGACAGTATTATGTAGGTAATATATGGCAGTATTATGTAGGTAATATATGACAGTATTATGTAGGTAATATATGACAGTATTATGTAGGTAATATATGGCAGTATTATGTAGGTAATATATATGTCAGTATTATGTAGGTAATATATGTCAGTATTATATAGGTAATATATGTCAGTATTGTGTAGGTAATATATGGCAGTATTATGTAGGTAATATATAGCAGTATTATGTAGGTAATATATGGCAGTATTATGTAGGTAATATATGGCAGTAATATGTAGGTAATATATGTCAGTATTATATAGGTAATATATGTCAGTATTATGCAGGTAATATATAGTAGTATTATGTAGGTAATATATAGCAGTATTATGTAGGTAATATATGGCAGTATTATGTAGGTAATATATGACAGTATTATATAGGTAATATATGTCAGTATTATGTAGGTAATATATGGCAGTATTATGTAGGTAATATATGGCAGTATTATGTAGGTAATATATAGCAGTATTATGTAGGTAATATATGGCAGTATTATGTAGGTAATATATGGCAGTATTATGTAGGTAATATATGTCAGTATTATGTAGGTAATATATAGCTGTATTATGTAGGTAATATATAGCAGTATTATGTAGGTAATATATGGCAGTATTATGTAGGTAATATATATCAGTATTATGTAGGTAATATATGGCAGTATTATGTAGGTAATATATGTCAGTATTATGTAGGTAATATATGTCAGTATTATGTAGGTAATATATGTCAGTATTATGTAGGTAATATATGTCAGTATTATGTAGGTAATATATGGCAGTATTATGTAGGTAATATATGGCAGTATTATGTAGGTAATACATGGCAGTATTATGTAGGTAATATATGTCAGTATTATGTAGGTAATATATGGCAGTATTATGTAGGTAATATATAGTAGTATTATGTAGGTAATATATGGCAGTATTATTTAGGTAATATATGTCAGTATTATATAGGTAATATATGTCAGTATTGTGTAGGTAATATATGTCAGTATTATGTAGGTAATATATGACAGTATTATATAGGTAATATATGTCAGTATTATGTAGGTAATATATAGCAGTATTATGTAGGTAATATATGGCAGTGTTATGTAGGTAATATATGACAGTATTATGTAGGTAATATATGGCAGTATTATGTAGGTAATATATGGCAGTAATATGTAGGTAATATATATGTCAGTATTATGTAGGTAATATATAGTAGTATTATGTAGGTAATATATGGCAGTATTATGTAGGTAATATATGACAGTATTATGTAGGTAATATATGGCAGTATTATGTAGGTAATATATAGCAGTATTATGTAGGTAATATATAGCAGTATTATGTAGGTAATATATAGTAGTATTATGTAGGTAATATATAGCAGTATTATATAGGTAATATATGTCAGTATTATGTAGGTAATATATGTCAGTATTGTGTAGGTAATATATGACAGTATTATATAGGTAATATATGTCAGTATTATGTAGGTAATATATAGCAGTTTTATGTAGGTAATATATGGCAGTATTATGTAGGTAATATATAGCAGTATTATGTAGGTAATATATGTCAGTATTATGTAGGTAATATATGGCAGTATTATGTAGGTAATATATGGCAGTATTATGTAGGTAATATATGGCAGTATTGTGTAGGTAATATATAGTAGTATTATGTAGGTAATATATAGCAGTATTATGTAGGTAATATATGGCAGTATTATGTAGGTAATATATGGCAGTATTATGTAGGTAATATATGTCAGTATTATGTAGGTATTATATGTCTGTATTATGTAGGTAATATATAGTAGTATTATGTAGGTAATATATAGCAGTATAATGTAGGTAATATATGTCAGTATTATGTAGGTAATATATAGCAGTATTATGTAGGTAATATATGTCAGTATTATGTAGGTAATATATGGCAGTGTTATGTAGGTAATATATGGCAGTATTATGTAGGTAATATATGGCAGTATTATGTAGGTAATATATGGCAGTATTATGTAGGTAATATATGGCAGTATTATGTAGGTAATATATGGCAGTATTATGTAGGTAATATATGTCAGTATTATGTAGGTAATATATGGCAGTATTATGTAGGTAATATATGGCAGTATTATGTAGGTAATATATGGCAGTATTATGTAGGTAATATATGGCAGTATTATGTAGGTAATATATGTCAGTATTATGTATGTAATATATAGTAGTATTATGTAGGTAATATATGACAGTGTTATGTAGGTAATATATGGTAGTAATATGTAGGTAATATATGTCAGTATTATGTAGGTAATATATGGCAGTATTATGTAGGTAATATATGGCAGTATTATGTAGGTAATATATGTCAGTATTATGTAGGTAATATATGGCAGTGTTATGTAGGTAATATATAGTAGTATTATGTAGGTAATATATGGCAGTATTATGTAGGTAATATATCGCAGTATTATGTAGGTAATATATGGCAGTATTATGTAGGTAATATATGGCAGTATTATGTAGGTAATATATGGCAGTATTATGTAGGTAATATATGGCAGTATTATGTAGGTAATATATGGCAGTATTATGTAGGTAATATATATCAGTATTATGTAGGTAATATATGGCAGTATTATGTAGGTAATATATGGTAGTATTATGTAGGTAATATATGGCAGTATTATGTAGGTAATATATGGCAGTATTATGTAGGTAATATATGGTAGTATTATGTAGGTAATATATGGCAGTATTATGTAGGTAATATATGGCAGTATTATGTAGGTAATATATGGTAGTATTATGTAGGTAATATATGTCAGTATTATGTAGGTAATATATGGCAGTATTATGTAGGTAATATATAGTAGTATTATGTAGGTAATATATAGCAGTATTATGTAGGTAATATATGGTAGTATTATGTAGGTAATATATGGTAGTATTATGTAGGTAATATATGGCAGTATTATGTAGGTAATATATGGCAGTATTATGTAGGTAATATATGGCAGTATTATGTAGGTAATATATAGCAGTATTATGTAGGTAATATATGGCAGTATTATGTAGGTAATATATGTCAGTATTATGTAGGTAATATATGGTAGTATTATGTAGGTAATATATGGCAGTATTATGTAGGTAATATATAGCAGTATTATGTAGGTAATATATGGTAGTATTATGTAGGTAATATATGGTAGTATTATGTAGGTAATATATGGCAGTATTATGTAGGTAATATATGGTAGTATTATGTAGGTAATATATGGCAGTATTATGTAGGTAATATATGGTAGTATTATGTAGGTAATATATGGCAGTATTATGTAGGTAATATATAGCAGTATTATGTAGGTAATATATGGTAGTATTATGTAGGTAATATATGGTAGTATTATGTAGGTAATATATGGCAGTATTATGTAGGTAATATATAGCAGTATTATGTAGGTAATATATAGCAGTTTTATGTAGGTAATATATGGCAGTATTATGTAGGTAATATATAGCAGTATTATGTAGGTAATATATGTCAGTATTATGTAGGTAATATATGACAGTATTATGTAGGTAATATATGGCAGTATTATGTAGGTAATATATGTCAGTATTATGTAGGTAATATATGGCAGTATTATGTAGGTAATATATGTCAGTATTATGTAGGTAATATATATCAGTATTATGTAGGTAATATATGTCAGTATTATGTAGGTAATATATGTCAGTATTATGTAGGTAATATATGTCAGTATTATGTAGGTAATATATGTCAGTATTATGTAGGTAATATATGGCAGTATTATGTAGGTAATATATGGCAGTATTATGTAGGTAATATATGGCAGTATTATGTAGGTAATATATGGCAGTATTATGTAGGTAATATATGGCAGTATTATGTAGGTAATATATGGCAGTATTATGTAGGTAATATATGGCAGTATTATGTAGGTAATATATGGTAGTATTATGTAGGTAATATATGGCAGTATTATGTAGGTAATATATGGCAGTATTATGTAGGTAATATATAGCAGTATTATGTAGGTAATATATGGTAGTATTATGTAGGTAATATATGGTAGTATTATGTAGGTAATATATGGCAGTATTATGTAGGTAATATATAGCAGTATTATGTAGGTAATATATGGCAGTTTTATGTAGGTAATATATGGCAGTATTATGTAGGTAATATATAGCAGTATTATGTAGGTAATATATGTCAGTATTATGTAGGTAATATATGACAGTATTATGTAGGTAATATATGGCAGTATTATGTAGGTAATATATGTCAGTATTATGTAGGTAATATATGGCAGTATTATGTAGGTAATATATGTCAGTATTATGTAGGTAATATATATCAGTATTATGTAGGTAATATATGGCAGTATTATGTAGGTAATATATGTCAGTATTATGTAGGTAATATATGTCAGTATTATGTAGGTAATATATGGCAGTATTATGTAGGTAATATATGGCAGTATTATGTAGGTAATATATGGCAGTATTATGTAGGTAATATATGTCAGTATTATGAGGTAATATATGGCAGTATTATGTAGGTAATATATGGCAGTATTATGTAGGTAATATATGGTAGTATTATGTAGGTAATATATGGCAGTATTATGTAGGTAATATATGGCAGTATTATGTAGGTAATATATGGCAGTATTATGTAGGTAATATATGTCAGTATTATGTAGGTAATATATGGCAGTATTATGTAGGTAATATATAGTAGTATTATGTAGGTAATATATGGCAGTATTATGTAGGTAATATATGGCAGTATTATGTAGGTAATATATGGCAGTATTGTGTAGGTAATATATAGTAGTATTATGTAGGTAATATATAGCAGTATTATGTAGGTAATATATGGCAGTATTATGTAGGTAATATATGGCAGTATTATGTAGGTAATATATGTCAGTATTATGTAGGTAATATATAGTAGTATTATGTAGGTAATATATGTCAGTATTATGTAGGTAATATATAGTAGTATTATGTAGGTAATATATGGCAGTATTATGTAGGTAATATATAGTAGTATTATGTAGGTAATATATGGCAGTATTGTGTAGGTAATATATGGCAGTATTATGTAGGTAATATATGGCAGTATTGTGTAGGTAATATATAGTAGTATTATGTAGGTAATATATAGCAGTATTATGTAGGTAATATATGGCAGTATTGTGTAGGTAATATATAGTAGTATTATGTAGGTAATATATAGCAGTATTATGTAGGTAATATATGGCAGTATTATGTAGGTAATATATAGTAGTATTATGTAGGTAATATATGGCAGTATTGTGTAGGTAATATATGGCAGTATTATGTAGGTAATATATGGCAGTATTGTGTAGGTAATATATAGTAGTATTATGTAGGTAATATATAGCAGTATTATGTAGGTAATATATGGCAGTATTATGTAGGTAATATATGTCAGTATTATGTAGGTAATATATGGCAGTATTATGTAGGTAATATATGGCAGTATTATGTAGGTAATATATGGCAGTATTATGTAGGTAATATATGGCAGTATTATGTAGGTAATATATGGCAGTATTATGTAGGTAATATATGGCAGTATTATGTAGGTAATATATGGCAGTATTATGTAGGTAATATATGGTAGTATTATGTAGGTAATATATGGCAGTATTATGTAGGTAATATATGGCAGTATTATGTAGGTAATATATAGCAGTATTATGTAGGTAATATATGGTAGTATTATGTAGGTAATATATGGTAGTATTATGTAGGTAATATATGGCAGTATTATGTAGGTAATATATAGCAGTATTATGTAGGTAATATATGGCAGTTTTATGTAGGTAATATATGGCAGTATTATGTAGGTAATATATAGCAGTATTATGTAGGTAATATATAGTAGTATAATGTAGGTAATATATGTCAGTATTATGTAGGTAATATATAGTAGTATTATGTAGGTAATATATGTCAGTATTATGTAGGTAATATATGGCAGTGTTATGTAGGTAATATATGGCAGTATTATGTAGGTAATATATGGCAGTATTATGTAGGTAATATATGGCAGTATTATGTAGGTAATATATGGCAGTATTATGTAGGTAATATATAGCAGTATTATGTAGGTAATATATAGTAGTATTATGTAGGTAATATATGACAGTATTATGTAGGTAATATATGGTAGTAATATGTAGGTAATATATGTCAGTATTATGTAGGTAATATATGGCAGTATTATGTAGGTAATATATGGCAGTATTATGTAGGTAATATATGTCAGTATTATGTAGGTAATATATGGCAGTGTTATGTAGGTAATATATAGTAGTATTATGTAGGTAATATATGGCAGTATTATGTAGGTAATATATAGCAGTATTATGTAGGTAATATATGGCAGTATTATGTAGGTAATATATGGCAGTATTATGTAGGTAATATATGGCAGTATTATGTAGGTAATATATGGCAGTATTATGTAGGTAATATATGGCAGTATTATGTAGGTAATATATATCAGTATTATGTAGGTAATATATGGCAGTATTATGTAGGTAATATATGGCAGTATTATGTAGGTAATATATGGCAGTATTATGTAGGTAATATATGGTAGTATTATGTAGGTAATATATAGTAGTATTATGTAGGTAATATATAGCAGTATTATGTAGGTAATATATGGTAGTATTATGTAGGTAATATATGGTAGTATTATGTAGGTAATATATGGCAGTATTATGTAGGTAATATATGGCAGTATTATGTAGGTAATATATAGCAGTATTATGTAGGTAATATATGGTAGTATTATGTAGGTAATATATAGTAGTATTATGTAGGTAATATATAGCAGTATTATGTAGGTAATATATGGTAGTATTATGTAGGTAATATATGGTAGTATTATGTAGGTAATATATGGCAGTATTATGTAGGTAATATATGGCAGTATTATGTAGGTAATATATGGCAGTATTATGTAGGTAATATATAGCAGTATTATGTAGGTAATATATGGCAGTATTATGTAGGTAATATATAGTAGTATTATGTAGGTAATATATAGTAGTATTATGTAGGTAATATATATGGCAGTATTATGTAGGTAATATATGGCAGTATTATGTAGGTAATATATGGCAGTATTATGTAGGTAATATATAGTAGTATTATGTAGGTAATATATAGCAGTATTATGTCGGTAATATATGGTAGTATTATGTAGGTAATATATGGTAGTATTATGTAGGTAATATATGGCAGTATTATGTAGGTAATATATGGCAGTATTATGTAGGTAATATATGGCAGTATTATGTAGGTAATATATAGCAGTATTATGTAGGTAATATATGGCAGTATTATGTAGGTAATATATAGTAGTATTATGTAGGTAATATATAGTAGTATTATGTAGGTAATATATATGGCAGTATTATGTAGGTAATATATGGCAGTATTATGTAGGTAATATATGGCAGTATTATGTAGGTAATATATGGCAGTATTATGTAGGTAATATATAGCAGTATTATGTAGGTAATATATGGCAGTATTATGTAGGTAATATATAGTAGTATTATGTAGGTAATATATATGGCAGTATTATGTAGGTAATATATGGCAGTATTATGTAGGTAATATATGGCAGTATTATGTAGGTAATATATGTCAGTATTATGTAGGTAATATATGGCAGTATTATGTAGGTAATATATAGCAGTATTATGTAGGTAATATATGGCAGTATTATGTAGGTAATATATAGTAGTATTATGTCGGTAATATATAGCAGTATTATGTAGGTAATATATGGTAGTATTATGTAGGTAATATATGGCAGTATTATGTAGGTAATATATGGTAGTATTATGTAGGTAATATATGGCAGTATTATGTAGGTAATATATGGCAGTATTATGTAGGTAATATATGGTAGTATTATGTAGGTAATATATGGCAGTATTATGTAGGTAATATATGGCAGTATTATGTAGGTAATATATGGCAGTATTATGTAGGTAATATATGGCAGTATTATGTAGGTAATATATGGCAGTATTATGTAGGTAATATATGGCAGTATTATGTAGGTAATATATGGTAGTATTATGTAGGTAATATATGGCAGTATTATGTAGGTAATATATGGTAGTATTATGTAGGTAATATATGGCAGTATTATGTAGGTAATATATGGCAGTATTATGTAGGTAATATATGGTAGTATTATGTAGGTAATATATGGCAGTATTATGTAGGTAATATATGTCAGTATTATGTAGGTAATATATGGCAGTATTATGTAGGTAATATATGGTAGTATTATGTAGGTAATATATAGCAGTATTATGTAGGTAATATATGGTAGTATTATGTAGGTAATATATGGTAGTATTATGTAGGTAATATATGGCAGTATTATGTAGGTAATATATAGCAGTATTATGTAGGTAATATATGGTAGTATTATGTAGGTAATATATGGTAGTATTATGTAGGTAATATATGGCAGTATTATGTAGGTAATATATAGCAGTATTATGTAGGTAATATATAGTAGTATTATGTAGGTAATATATAGCAGTATTATGTAGGTAATATATGGCAGTATTATGTAGGTAATATATGGCAGTATTATGTAGGTAATATATATGGCAGTATTATGTAGGTAATATATATCAGTATTATGTAGGTAATATATGGCAGTATTATGTAGGTAATATATGGCAGTATTATGTAGGTAATATATGGCAGTATTATGTAGGTAATATATGGCAGTATTATGTAGGTAATATATGGCAGTATTATGTAGGTAATATATGGCAGTATTATGTTGGTAATATATAGTAGTATTATGTAGGTAATATATATGGCAGTATTATGTAGGTAATATATAGCAGTATTATGTAGGTAATATATGTCAGTATTATGTAGGTAATATATAGCAGTATTATGTAGGTAATATATAGCAGTATTATGTAGGTAATATATGGCAGTATTATGTAGGTAATATATGGCAGTAATATGTAGGTAATATATGGCAGTATTATGTAGGTAATATATGGCAGTATTATGTAGGTAATATATGGCAGTATTATGTTGGTAATATATAGTAGTATTAGGTAGGTAATATATATGGCAGTATTATGTAGGTAATATATGGCAGTATTATGTAGGTAATATATGGCAGTATTATGTAGGTAATATATGGCAGTATTATGTAGGTAATATATGACAGTATTATGTAGGTAATATATAGTAGTATTATGTAGGTAATATATGGCAGTATTATGTAGGTAATATATGGCAGTATTATGTAGGTAATATATGGCAGTATTATGTAGGTAATATATAGCAGTATTATGTAGGTAATATATGGCAGTATTATGTAGGTAATATATGTCAGTATTAGTTAGGTAATATATGGCAGTAGTATGTAGGTAATATATGTCAGTATTATGTAGGTAATATATGTCAGTATTATGTAGGTAATATATGACAGTATTATGTAGGTAATATATGACAGTATTATATAGGTAATATATGTCAGTATTATGTAGGTAATATATGGCAGTATTATGTAGGTAATATATAGCAGTATTATGTAGGTAATATATAGCAGTATTATGTAGGTAATATATGGCAGTATTATGTAGGTAATATATGGCAGTATTATGTAGGTAATATATGGCAGTATTATGTAGGTAATATATGGCAGTATTATGTTGGTAATATATAGCAGTATTATGTAGGTAATATATGTCAGTATTATGTAGGTAATATATGGCAGTATTATGTAGGTAATATATAGCAGTATTATGTAGGTAATATATAGTAGTATTATGTAGGTAATATATGGCAGTATTATGTAGGTAATATATGGCAGTATTATATAGGTAATATATGGTAGTATTATGTAGGTAATATATATGGCAGTATTATGTAGGTAATATATGGCAGTATTATGTAGGTAATATATGGCAGTATTATGTATGTAATATATGTCAGTATTATGTAGGTAATATATAGTAGTATTATGTAGGTAATATATGGCAGTATTATGTAGGTAATATATAGCAGTATTATGTAGGTAATATATGGCAGTATTATGTTGGTAATATATGGCAGTATTATGTAGGTAATATATAGCAGTATTATATAGGTAATATATGGCAGTATTATGTAGGTAATATATAGTAGTATTATGTAGGTAATATATAGCAGTATTATATAGGTAATATATGGCAGTATTATGTAGGTACTATATGGCAGTATTATGTAGGTAATATATGGCAGTATTATGTAGGTAATATATAGCAGTATTATGTAGGTAATATATGGCAGTATTATGTTGGTAATATATAGCAGTATTATGTATGTAATATATGGCAGTATTATGTAGGTAATATATGGCAGTATTATGTAGGTAATATATGGCAGTATTATGTAGGTAATATATGGCAGTATTATGTAGGTAATATATAGCAGTATTATGTAGGTAATATATGGCAGTATTATGTAGGTAATATATAGCAGTATTATGTAGGTAATATATGACAGTATTATGTAGGTAATATATAGCAGTATTATGTAGGTAATATATGGCAGTATTATGTTGGTAATATATGGTAGTATTATGTAGGTAATATATGGCAGTATTATGTAGGTAATATATGGTAGTATTATGTAGGTAATATATGGCAGTATTATGTAGGTAATATATGGCAGTATTATGTAGGTAATATATGGTAGTATTATGTAGGTAATATATGGCAGTATTATGTAGGTAATATATGGCAGTATTATGTAGGTAATATATGGCAGTATTATGTAGGTAATATATAGCAGTATTATGTAGGTAATATATGGCAGTATTATGTAGGTAATATATAGCAGTATTATGTAGGTAATATATGACAGTATTATGTAGGTAATATATAGCAGTATTATGTAGGTAATATATAGCAGTATTATGTAGGTAATATATGACAGTATTATGTAGGTAATATATGGCAGTATTATGTATGTAATATATGTCAGTATTATGTAGGTAATATATAGTAGTATTATGTAGGTAATATATGGCAGTATTATGTAGGTAATATATAGCAGTATTATGTAGGTAATATATGGCAGTATTATGTTGGTAATATATGGCAGTATTATGTAGGTAATATATAGCAGTATTATATAGGTAATATATGGCAGTATTATGTAGGTAATATATAGTAGTATTATGTAGGTAATATATAGCAGTATTATATAGGTAATATATGGCAGTATTATGTAGGTACTATATGGCAGTATTATGTAGGTAATATATGGCAGTATTATGTAGGTAATATATAGCAGTATTATGTAGGTAATATATGGCAGTATTATGTTGGTAATATATAGCAGTATTATGTATGTAATATATGGCAGTATTATGTAGGTAATATATGGCAGTATTATGTAGGTAATATATGGCAGTATTATGTAGGTAATATATGGCAGTATTATGTAGGTAATATATAGCAGTATTATGTAGGTAATATATGGCAGTATTATGTAGGTAATATATGGCAGTATTATGTAGGTAATATATGACAGTATTATGTAGGTAATATATAGTAGTATTATGTAGGTAATATATAGCAGTATTATGTAGGTAATATATGGTAGTATTATGTAGGTAATATATGTCAGTATTATGTAGGTAATATATAGCAGTATTATGTAGGTAATATATGACAGTATTATGTAGGTAATATATAGCAGTATTATGTATGTAATATATGGCAGTATTATGTAGGTAATATATAGTAGTATTATGTAGGTAATATATGGCAGTATTATGTAGGTAATATATGGCAGTATTATGTAGGTAATATATGGCAGTATTATGTAGGTAATATATAGCAGTATTATGTAGGTAATATATGGCAGTATTATGTAGGTAATATATGGCAGTATTATGTAGGTAATATATGGCAGTATTATGTAGGTAATATATGGCAGTATTATGTAGGTAATATATAGCAGTATTATGTAGGTAATATATGGCAGTATTATGTAGGTAATATATGGCAGTATTATGTAGGTAATATATGTCAGTATTATGTAGGTAATATATGTCAGTATTATGTAGGTAATATATGGCAGTATTATGTAGGTAATATATGGCAGTATTATGTAGGTAATATATGTCAGTATTATGTAGGTAATATATGGCAGTATTATGTAGGTAATATATGGCAGTATTATGTAGGTAATATATGGCAGTATTATGTAGGTAATATATGGACGTTTTGAAGCAAATCTATTGTCATTTTAGATACTGTAGGACGGCATTATTATTATTAATATTATTATTATTGTTTTTTTTTTAAATAACTGGAAAACTGTCTAAAAATGTCAAGTGGTATTGGGGGGTGGGGGCGTCCCAGGAGCCTTTTTTCTATAAAATAAGCACTAATATTTACTGGTGGTAAGGAATAGGAACAGACTGAACATTCACAGAGACATCACCACTATGGTGTCTGGTTTGACTATTGGCTCTGCAGTAAATATGGATGATGAAGAATGCTAAAATGGACGAAGCCTGTGGACCCGTGTCCCTGGTGAGCGTCCTGCCCCTCTCCTTATCCCTGCCAGGTCTGGTTATATCATGGAATAGGGTAAGAGGTCGAGCTTACCACGTCTTCTGTGCCATTCCTGCAGGTCTTCCATGTGTGGGTGTCATTGCTGACCTGCACTTTGTAAGATGTCACCCAGTCATCCCTATGGCAGAGACAGATATATGGTCAATAATGAGGAAAATCACGTAAGGAATGGAGAACAAGCAGTTCAATGAAAATATCTGCCCCATCTAATCTGATCTTTATATTCACAACTAGAGGCTCCAAACCTGCATTGACCTGCTCACACAGCAGATCAGCTTGTTACAATGTACAGAGGAAATCCTC
Organism: Rhinoderma darwinii; assembly: GCF_050947455.1. Classification (NCBI taxonomy): domain Eukaryota; kingdom Metazoa; phylum Chordata; class Amphibia; order Anura; family Rhinodermatidae; genus Rhinoderma; species Rhinoderma darwinii. The sequence continues at coordinate 4,135,465 of NC_134687.1, forward strand.
TGATACTCTTATATACACTGGCACATTGTAACAAATCTATAAACTGTGAGCAGGACTTTACGTGGACAGATTTTCAGCTTCTGGATGTAAACCAGAAATCTTCATACTCACGTCCATATTGAGTTCTTTCCTTGAGTGATGACTCCTGTGAAGCGAGTAAATCGTCTGGCATCTATTTCCAACCACTGATTCTTGTTCTTCTCCCCAGCGCACCAAGCACCATCAAAAAAATCATCATCATAGATCCCGGACTAGAAAACAAGTGATATAGAGAGGTACACGGATGACGCAAACAAGCTTAATATGGCACCATTCATCTGCAAGCTAACATAACCCTTCTCTAAGATGTCACATAGATATCAACCTGACTGGGATAATTATCCTGACTTACATCCTGTATTATACTCCAGAGCTGCACTCACTATTCTGCTGGTGGAGTCACTGTGTACATATATTACATTACTTATCCTGTATTATACTCCAGAGCTGCACTCACTATTCTGCTGGTGGAGTCACTGTGTACATATATTACATTACTTATCCTGTATTATACTCCAGAGCTGCACTCACTATTCTGCTGGTGAAGTCATTGTGTGCATACATTACTTATCCTGTACTTATCCTGAGTTACATTCTGTATTATACTCCAGAGCTGCACTCACTATTCTGCTGGTGGAGTCACTGTGTACATACATTACATTACTTATCCTGTACTGATCCTGAGTTATATCCTGTATTATACTCCAGAGCTGCACTCACTATTCTGCTGGTGGAGTCACTGTGTACATACATTACATTACTTACCCTGTACTGATCCTGAGTTACATCCTGTATTATACTCCAGAGCTGCACTCACTATTCTGCTGGTGGAGTCACTGTGTACATACATTACATTACTTCTCCTGTACTGATCCTGAGTTACATCCTGTATTATACTCCGGAGCTGCACTCACTATTCTGCTGGTGAAGTCACTGTGTACATACATTACATTACTTATCCTGTACTGATCCTGAGTTATATCCAGTATTATACTCCAGAGCTGCACTCACTATTCTGCTGGTGGAGTCACTGTGTACATACATTACATTACTTCTCCTGTACTGATCCTGAGTTACATCCTGTATTATACTCCGGAGCTGCACTCACTATTCTGCTGGTGAAGTCACTGTGTACATACAGTGGAGGAAATAAGTATTTGATCCCTTGCTGATTTTGTAAGTTTGCCCACTGTCAAAGACATGAACAGTCTAGAATTTTTAGGCTAGGTTAATTTTACCAGTGAGAGATAGATTATATAAAAAAAATAAAAAAAAATAACATTGTCAAAATTATATATATTTATTTGCATTGTGCACAGAGAAATAAGTATTTGATCCCTTTGGCAAACAAGACTTAATACTTGGTGGCAAAACCCTTGTTGGCAAGCACAGCAGTCAGACATTTTTAGTAGTTGATGATGAGGTTTGCACACATGTTAGATGGAATTTTGGCCCACTCCTCTTTGCAGATCATCTGTAAATCATTAAGATTTCGAGGCTGTCGCTTGGCAACTCGGATCTTCAGCTCCCACCATAAGTTTTCGATGGGATTAAGGTCTGGAGACTGGCTAGGCCACTCCATGACCTTAATGTGCTTCTTTTTGAGCCACTCCTTTGTTGCCTTGGCTGTATGTTTCGGGTCATTGTCGTGCTGGAAGACCCAGCTACGAGCCATTTTTAATGTCCTGGTGGAGGGAAGGAAGTTGTCACTCAGGATTTGACTGTACATGGCTCCATCCATTCTCCCATTGATGCGGTGAAGTAGTCCTGTGCCCTTAACAGAGAAACACCCACAAAACATAATGTTTCCACCTCCATGCTTGACAGTGGGGACGGTGTTCTTTGGGTCATAGGCAGCATTTCTCTTCCTCCAAACACGGCGAGTTGAGTTAATGCCAAAGAGCTCAATTTTAGTCTCATCTGACCACAGCACCTTCTCCCAATCACTCTCAGAATCATCCAGATGTTCATTTGCAAACTTCAGACGTGTTTGTACATGTGCCTTCTTGAGCAGGGGGACCTTGCGGGCACTGCAGGATTTTAATCCATTACGGCGTAATGTGTTACCAATGGTTTTCTTGGTGACTGTGGTCCCAGCTGCCTTGAGATCATTAACAAGTTCCCCCCGTGTAGTTTTCGGCTGAGCTCTCACCTTCCTCAGGATAAAGGATACCCCACGAGGTGAGATTTTGCATGGAGCCCCAGATCGATGTCGATTGACAGTCATTTTGTATGTCTTCCATTTTCTTACTATTGCACCAACAGTTGTCTCCTTCTCACCCAGCGTCTTACTTATGGTTTTGTAGCCCATTCCAGCCTTGTGCAGGTCTATGATCTTGTCCCTGACATCCTTAGAAAGCTCTTTGGTCTTGCCCATGTTGTAGAGGTTAGAGTCAGACTGATTAATTGAGTCTGTGGACAGGAGTCTTTTATACAGGTGACCATTTAAGACAGTTGTCTAATGCAGGCACCGAGTTGATTTGGAGCAGTAACTGGTCTGGAGGAGGCTGAACTCTTAATGGTTGGTAGGGGATCAAATACTTACTTCTCTGTGCACAATGCAAATAAATATATATCATTTTGACTATGTGATTTTCTTATTTTTTTTTAATATAATCTATCTCTCACTGGTAAAATTAACCTAGCCTAAAAATTCTAGACTATTCATGTCTTTGACAGTGGGCAAACTTACAAAATCAGCAAGGGATCAAATACTTATTTCCTCCACTGTACATTACATTACTTATCCTGTACTGATCCTGAGTTATATCCAGTATTATACTCCGGAGCTGCACTCACTATTCTGCTGGTGAAGTCACTGTGTACATACATTACATTACTTACCCTGTACTGATCCTGAGTTACATCCTGTATTATACTCCAGAGCTGCACTCACTATTCTGCTGGTGGAGTCACTGTGTACATACATTACATTATTTATCCTGTACTGATCCTGAGTTATATCCTGTATTATACTCCAGAGCTGCACTCACTATTCTGCTGGTGGAGTCACTGTGTACATACATTACATTGCTTATCCTTTATGCCTTCTTTATGTGAACTGTACAATGGTGATCAGACGTGTGAGTTTCGTTACAGTCCCCCCTGAAAACCCATATCTGTTGTAAAGGCAGAGATTCTCAGAACCGCGTAAAACTTAGTAAATTAGTAAAAAAAAAAAAATATGGAAGCTGTGATAATTTCATCATAAAAGAAAAAAAAAAGTTCAGAAACCTGGTCAAACTTTTATGTGGATTTGTTTTCTTGTTATATTTATATTTCCAGCAAAAGAAAACTCCAGGAATGGAGAGGGATTTCCTGAGTCACTTAAAGGACCATGTTCTGTAGCGGCAGCTTATACTTTATTATGATGTAATATTTAATCACCAGACCTCCCTATGATCAGCTCCTGACCAGGGAAGGCACATGAGAAGGGATTGTCCTTCAAGGATTATTGTATATTTAGACATTTCCTCTTTTTATATATAAACACCTTATTGTGTGACCCACCTGTATGTTCAGACGTCCTCGGTGGGAGCCCAGTCCATAGCGTTTTATGCTAGAAGCCCTCAGCTGGTGGTCAGTTACCCTCAAAGACTCCAATCCCAACGGGGGGCACTCTGTCAATAAAGGGAAGAACTAAATATTAACAGAAATTGAAATCAAGTCACAAAACACAACATAAACCATATAAAACACAGACATTTCCACTACATACTGTATTATAGAACCCCCCCTTTGTGATGAAACAGACGTAGAAGGGGTCCTCCTTTCACCACCAGAGACACGTTGTAGCTTCTCACCATTGGCTAAAAGAGAGGGGGTCCTGAGAAGTGAAGCCGCCTCTGTTACCTGCATATGACAACTTAAGCATCTCTTTTAAGGGTGACATTTACTCCTCCAACCATGCGATGACACTAGAAGTTGCCATGTCCTAGGCAGCAGTAGAGGAGATAGGTGTCCACCACCACAGTTATGTAGACCCTAATGATTTCTGATATAAGGTATAAGAATGGTTTGCAATGGTGACTATTGTCTACAGAATCCACGGCATAGAGGATACTGACATTTAGCCAAGAGCTACCAAATTGTTGGTGATAAATTGGTGGATTTGGTCATGACTGAAGAAGACTTTGCTCTACTGCTCAGCACCAGCCGTGCCTTGGGTCAAAGTAAACCAGGGCAACCTCTACATCATGTTCTCCCAGGGTTCGTGTAGAGCATTTATTCTGAGATTGATTGACTTCTCTAATGTAAAACTTTGTGAAAGGAAAATTAGGAGGTCATGGACGGATCTCAGAGATACTTTGTGTTATACTTTGGTCCCCTCATTATGTGAAGCTCGACATCTCCTCACCTTGGTTTTATGAGTCCTCGTGACTCTCATGGGATGACTTCACCTCGTGTTCATAACAAGCTCCACATAATCATCAAATTACATGCAAATCAAGCTCTAGAAAAATGTCCAAATCACTAATAAATGTAAACGTTGTAATGATGTGACCAGAGAGCAGCTGGAGGAAGCGTCAGACCCCTCCTCATACAAGTGGTAATCCGACACACGATGACACCAATCCATCCGTGTGACGTTAGCGTTCTCGTCCATTTATGGCCTTGTCATCTACATGTGAAAGCTCGGCGGGGACAGATGGACTCCACGTGTTGGGTGTAAAATGTATCACACTCTAGAAGTTCCTCCCAGCAGATGAAATCCCAGAAGTCCCATTCATGAGTAAACTCGTGAATAAGCCGAATAATGGAAGACAATAAACCCTCCAAGACACCTTTTTCTACTAGTGCAAAATCCATCCTTCATGTCGGCTGTTTTTGGCTCACAATTCCTTCATCTGTTATTGTGTAATGTGGAGACTTCAAGACTTTACTTATCCCACTGAAATCAGGGGCCTCTTGATCCTGTGTCCAGTATATCAGAAGACTGCACGTTTTCTTCTACAACTAAAGAGCAGAAACCTCCACTTGATAGTACGGAGAAAGTGTGCTCCTTAATGGGGTTGTCTACTGTAGACTCCTCCACCTCCAAGACAAATTGTCTGCATGCTCTGTCACTCTCGATTAAAGTGAATGGGAGACATGGAAACAGTTAAATACCCAGAGGCGTAACTTGAAGGTCCTGGGTCCCATTGCAAAATCTGTAACCAGGCCCCTACCTACAATGTGTCATTTATGTGGCAAAATGGTCTTTGGGCTTCCGAAGACACCAGAACTCAGGTGCAACTTCTTCCTCTGCACCCCCTGCAAGTACCACTGTTCTCCATCACATTGATTTGTCATAAATGTCTATGGTTGGAAAATCCCATTAGCACCACCACCCGTCCCTAAAACTATTATAAATATACAGGGAAAGGGAATAGGCAATAGTGAGCAGTCAAGCAAGTGACCACTGGACACCAGGCAATAGGAAACCACGCTACTGGACTCAATAAACAAGGCACTTCATCATTAGACAACAGGCAATAGGAAACTACGCTACTGGACAAGAAACAAGGGACTTCAACACTGGACACCAATAACTGGAGCACAAGTCTGATGGACATTAGGGACTGTTGAACTAAACCACTGGACACCAGGGACTGATGAACTAAACCACTGGACACCAGGGACTGATGAACTAAACCACTGGATAGCATAGTGTAATCCACTGAACTACTGGACCCTAGAGATTGAGGAAAGATTGAGGGACTAAATCATTGGACACCAGGGACTGATGAACTAATCCACTAGACACCAGGGACTGATGAACTAATCCACTAGACACCAGGAACTGATGAACTAAACCACTGGACACCAGAGACTGATGAACTAAACCACTGGACACCAGAGACTGATGAACTAAACCACTGGACACCATGGAGTAATCCACTGGACCCTAGGGATTAAGGAAAGACTGAGGGACTAAATCATTGGACACCAGGGATCAAGAACCTAAACCACTGGACACCAGGGACTAGGACAGTAAATCACTGTACAACAGGGACTAACGCACTGTCTCGGTGGACACAAGGGGCTGGAGAACCAAACTATTGCACAAGATGGACTGGAGAACTTGAATTCTGGTTGTGATGGTGACTGGGTCTGCGTGTTCTAATCTGACCAGGGCAACATCAGTATGGAGTTTGTATGTTCACCCCGTACATTGTGTGAGGACACTACAGAATATGTTGGTGCCATATAAATAATGTGAAATAATAACAGGAGTGATTCTATGTTGAACTTTCTGCACATGAAATGCAGCCAGGAAATCCAGCTGAAATTTCCCTCAATTTTCGATATGGACTCAGGATGTTCCCCTGGGGCTTTCAGGCATTCCACTGTGATATATCATGAGAACCAGCGTCTTCTTATCAAGTTATTACTTGTGGCCAAATCTGTGATAGTAAAACATCTGTTATGAGCAAAAGCTCCGAAGACAGGAAGGAATGAAACGGCCCTAGAACCAGGACTGATCACCCTCCGCACCCCCTGGTCTCCAGTCGCCAGGTTGTTTGCAGAAATGTCTAAAAACCACTTCCGATTCCCACAAGCAATTTGGCTCCAACCCCCATGTCAGTATATGTCTTTATACAGTCCTATGTGTAAGCCATACAATATATGTGTAGAATTGACGCCTTCATATCATTTTTCACACTAAAGTCTAAGAAGTTAAATCGAAAACATCTGCGGTCCCATGATGGAGTCTGTGGAGCTCCAGGGCATAACATCAGATCCATTCTCTGCCCAAGACTCATTGATAGTCAGATAAACAGTTTTCCAATGTCTGGATGACACAGGAGCCTTTGGTCTCACATCTGCTCCTCATTGATGGATTTGCTGACTCTGCCACATTTCAAGAACAATTTCCTAAGAATACAGATCTGTTCACATCGCACAGTTACTGTCAGCTGCCTGCCCGAGCCAAGGATGCCAGCCTGCTACCGATACCGGAAATCTATGCTGGGTGCGTCCTGCCAAATCTGTCCAGGGGGCCAACTGACTATGATCCTCTCCAGTGGAGCCCTGAGTGGACAATGCTCTATCCTCATCCTGATCCTCTGGCCAAGTCTCTCAAGGTACTTGAAATATGACATAGTTCCTAAATGACACAACCCCCAGCTGAGAGTCGTCCCATTCACATTTATTCTGCTTCTCAGACTACAATGGAAAGTTTGAAAACATATGAAGGTAATTTGATGACTTCTAGAAGAGGTCCACCAAAATGTTTGAGCATTAGGTAGCTTTAGGTAGGCACTACCATTTGTATTATAGTGTTTGTCCCATCAGAGCCATATGCCCTCTCATCCTCTGCCCCTATCTAGGACTAAGAGCTAATCCACTGGACACAAAGTACTGAGAAACAAACTACTGGACACCAGAGACTAAGGAACTAAACTACTGGACACCAGGACCTAAGGAACTAAACTACTGGACACCAGGACCTAAGGAACTAAACTACTGGACACCGGGACCTAAGGAACTAAACTACTGGACACCAGGGACTAAGGAACTAAACTACTGGACACCAGAGACTAAGTATCTAAACTACTCGACACCAGAGACTAAGGAACTAAACTACTGGACACCAGAGACTAAGGAACTAAACTACTGGACACCAGGACCTAAGGAACTAAACTACTGGACACCAGGACCTAAGGAACTAAACTACTGGACACCAGGACCTAAGGAACTAAACTACTGGACACCAGGACCTAAGGAACTAAACTACTGGACACCAGGGACTAAGGAACTAAACTACTGGACACCAGAGACTAAGTATCTAAACTACTCGACACCAGGGACTAAGGAACTAAACTACTGAACACCAGGAACTAAACTACTGGACACCAGAGACTAAGGAACTAAACTACTGGACACCAGAGACTAAGTATCTAAACTACTCGACACCAGGGACTAAGGAACTAAACTACTGGACACCAGGGACTAAGGAACTAAACTACTGGACACCAGAGACTAAGTATCTAAACTACTCGACACCAGGGACTAAGGAACTAAACTACTGAACACCAGGAACTAAACTACTGGACACCAGAGACTAAGGAACTAAACTACTGGACACCAGAGACTAAGTATCTAAACTACTGGACACCAGAGACTAAGTATCTAAACTACTCGACACCAGGGACTAAGGAACTAAACTACTGGAGACCAGGAACTAAGGAACTAAACCACTGGAGACCAGGAACTAAACTACTAGACAGCAGGAACTGAAGAACTAAACTACTGGGCACCAGAGACTAAGTAAATAAACTACTCAACACCAGGGACTATGAGTTAAACAATTGGACACCAAGGACTAGAAACTAAACTACTTGACAGGAGGGACTAGCAACTAACTACTGGACACCAAGGAATAATTATCTAATCCACTGGACACCAAGTACTGAGAAACATACTACTGGACAACAGGGACTAGGAATTAATCTACAAGACACCAGGCACTAAGCTACTGGACACCAGGAACTGAAGAACTAAACTACTGGACACCAGAGACTAAGTACCTAAACTACTGGACACCAGGGACTGAAGAACTAAACTACTGGACACCAGAGACTAAGTACCTAAACTACTGGACACCAGGGACTGAAGAACTAAACTACTGGACACCAGAGACTAAGTACCTAAACTACTGGACACCAGGGACTGAAGAACTAAACTACTGGACACCAGAGACTAAGTACCTAAACTACTGGACACCAGGGACTGAAGAACTAAACCACTGTACACCAAGGACTAGGAACTAAACTACTTTACACCAAGGACTAGGAACTAAACTACTGGACACCAGAAACGGCACTAGACATCAGGGACTGAGAACCTAAACTACTGGACAATAAAGACTGAAGAACTAAACTATTGGGCACCAGGGACCGAGAAACTAAACGGCTGGATTCCACCAGGCACTGAGTATTATAGCAGTGACTGCCCTGAGACCCCCATATGCAGTAAATGTAGAGTGCGGGTTTACAGCTTCTGCAATTGTCCCCTTGAATAAAAAATGGAAGATGTTTATTACTGCTTCTGTCTTCTCTACTACAGCAATGAGCGTTACGTACTGAATAGAGACGGCCGCTGATCTGTTTACCCGCCAATGTGACCGATCACAAGATCGTTGGTTTTCTTCTGCATGACACAGCAGATTTGCCATGACTACTACCCCACAGAGGACTGTTGTCAGCTTTAACTATAGCCCCTTCGCATCACCAAGTTACAGCAGAAAAATACATATTAAAAAAGTAGTGAGCGTCCACCAGACATCTTGGGGGACATATTATGTATGGAAAAAAAAAAAATGTAGAAAACCAAAAACAGCGCCCAGATCACAGAGAGGCGCCCAGATCACAGAGAGGCGCCCAGATCACACAGAGGCGCCCAAATCAATCACACAGAGACGTCCAGATCACAGAGAGGCGCCCAGATCACACAGAGACGCCCAGATCACAGAGAGGCGCCCAGATCACACAGAGGCGCCCAGATCACACAGAGTCTCCCAGATCACAGAGAGATGCCCAGATCACACAGAGGTGCCCAGATCACACAGAGGCGCCCAGATCACACAGAGTACCCAAATCACAATCTATGTAACCTCTGATTTGTTGGGAACTGTAACAGTGAACACATAGACTTTTCTGGGACCCTACTGCACCTACATTATGAACTCGACAGAGAACACACAACCGTGGGATGCTCCATCAGATGCCTGAAAGTCACAGAAATAGTTACAAAAATTCTCTGGGTTGTCCAAAAAATAAAAATGTCTGCTCATTGAGGACTGGAAAACTCTGGTCGTTGAGGGGTTAATGATCTATTGACATCATATACTCAAGATGCTTACATCATCAACATTACACGCAGAATATTTGTGGCCGGGTTAGAACTTAGTCTCAGGTATCGCCCTTCCTTCAGTTTAGGGTGAGGTGGCATTTGGGCACTAAGCCCAGCACTGTCCTGGAGAGATGGCATCATGTGCATTACTATGATTGATTTTTGAGGGTTTGACCACGAATGGTTTAGGAGGTGAGAGTATACATAGGTGGCCGGATCACTTGTAGATGCACTCTGTGTATACCGTCTACAATGTTGGGTAGATTTGGTGTCCAGCTGCTGCAAGGGTTAACTTAAGAGAACAAGTCAACCACCCAGCGGCCGCTGCGGAGGAAATAGTGAAAAGTTTTGTAGGTCTCGGCTGGAGAAATCATTAAGAAAGAATAATATTTATAGTGGGGACTGAAGCTTTCCTGAAACGTGTCCCATAAGTAAAAGCCCCCGCCGCCCCTACAGCTCTAGAGTTACATGGGTTTTTACTGAATCGTTTATTTGCACAGACGACTAATATCAATAAACAACGAGGAAACCCGAGAGTCGAAGAAAAAAACGAAATCTGAAAGACAATGGAAAAAAAGTAACTGCCCCCTTAGTTTCTCTAACAACCAATTGGCTGAAATGACCGGATTCAGCACCTTGAGCTCAGACGTCTTGTTTGCAACCTTCATGTTGAATCTAAACCTTCTATATAATGAACCATGAGATGGAAGGAAACACCAGGATGTTTCTACAAGAAGAAGATGGCAGGAAAGTTTATGAGAAGAGACAAACGTGGAAATCTATCAGTCTAAAAAGGGTAATATGGCTGAGGTCAGTGCTCAGGACTTCTCAGGCCAAGACGACAACGACAGAAGTCATGAGAGGAGCAGACCACCGTTATCCAAGAGGAACGTCAATGCTCAGCTCATATCTGTAATAAACCCCTGGAGGATCCCCGAGCCGCATGGGAGAATCTTCTATGGAATGTGGGGTCAGAAGTGGAGTTCCATGGACAGCACAGGTTCCAGTATGTCTTATGTCTGGTCTAGATTCAGAATTCACCTGTAAGACCATCATAGAACCGTCACACATGGTGGTGGTGGTGGTGGGTGAATGATGGTGTATGTGGTGGTGAAGGGGGTGGAATCTGTAGCCTCAGAACCTGGACAACTTGTCATTTTTGGAAGCTTAAACATTCTTCAGGAGATTGTCCAGTCATCTGCAGAAGTGTAATTGGGTAACGTAGCGAGACACAGGATCCCGAACACAAGATCAAGACATAACATGGAAGTTTTGGAGTCACTAAAATCTAATAAATGCAGATTAGGAAGAAAAAGCTGCTCCTCTGAACGGGCGCTCAGGTGTGGATGTTACTGATATCTTCACAAAAATCGTCAGGGTGTATTTTCAACGATTTTATTGTTAAAAAAAAGAACAATATAAAATTCGATTGCTGCAAAGCGTTTCAACCCCGCACTGTGGTCTTCATCAGGCATATGCACAACTCACCAAGGTGAGCTCCATTCATTAAGTTATTCATTATCCTACAAATACCAGAACGATATCACCTTAGAGGAGCGCCGTTTTCTCTCTTTTTTATCCCCCTTTTTTACTTTCAAATCTAATAAAAACGCTGCGATAGGACCTGAAATGCTCGGTGGAATGACAGCCGCTCTGCGGAGAATAAACTGTAGGAAGCGCCTGGCGGCAAGTATTGCTACTACAGGTGGTGGACATTATGTGTGAGGGGGCAGATACTTTCTCACATGGGAGGTGCCAGTGTTTGGTTACTTTGTTATTTGACGTTATTTTTTTTTGTGTTTTTTTTTGTGTTTGTTTTAAGCCATTGAAGCGAATGCAAACGAGGGCCGCAGGTTTTTTTCTGCCTCCTATTAATTTCAATTGAAGGTCAGCAGTGGAAACCACCTGAAAACCATCAGCCCCCACTCACAGTAAAATGACCGTCAGACCCCCACTCACAGTAAAATGACCGTCAGACCCCCACTCACAGTAAAATTACTATCAGCCCCCCACTCACAGTAAGATGACCATCAGCCCCCCACTCACAGTAAGATGAGCATCAGCCCCCCACTCACAGTAAATTGACCATCGACCCCCGAATCACAGTAAAATGACCGTCAGACCCCCACTTAGAGTAAAATGACCATCAGCCCCCCACTCACAGTAATGACCATCAGACCCCCACTCACAGTAAAATGACCATCAGACCCCCACTCACAGTAAAATGACCATCAGCCCCCCACTCACAGTAATGACCATCAGACCACCACTCACAGTAAAATGACCATCAACCCCCACTCACAGTAAAATGACCATCAGCCCCCCACTCATAGTAATGACCATCAACCCCCACTCACAGTAAAATGACCATCAGCCCCCCACTCACAGTAATATGACCATCAGCCCGCCACTCACAGTAATGACCATCAGCCCCCCACTCACAGTAAAATGACCATCACCCCCCACTCACAGTAAAATGACCATCAGCCCCCCACTCACAGTAAAATTACCATCAGCCTCCCACTCACAGTAAAATGACCATCACCCCCCACTCACAGTAAAATAACCATCAGCCCCCCACTCACAGTAAAATTACCATCAGCCTCCCACTCACAGTAACATGACCATCACCCCCCACTCACAGTAAAATGACCATCAACCCCCCACTAACAGTAAAATGAGCATCAGCCCCCCACTCACAGTAAAATGACCATCAGCCCCCCACTTACAGATGCCCCTTTAGGTGGTGTCCCACAGCCCCCTTGTAGGTAGTGCGAGATTCTGCTTTTTCAGGGAGCTACAGTGGCACTATGTATAGGAAGGGGGGATGGAGGGTGCTATCTACAAGGGGGCTGTGTGGCACTACCTACAAGGGGGCTATGTGGCACTACCTACAAGGGGGTGTTTGGCACTCACCCCTTTGTAGGTAGTACCATATAGCCCTCTTGTAGGTAGTGCCACATAGCCCCCTTGTAGGTAGTGCCACACAGCCCCCTTGTAGATAGCACCCCCACCAATGTAGATGGCACCCCCAGGGGAAGCCCCTGATGTCCTGTCCATATATGGACAGTGGCATCTGGGGCAACCCCTGAAGCAGAATCCCTGTCCACAGCGTCTCTGTCCATTTATGGACAGAGACTTCTGGTGCTTCTCCTGGGATTCTCCGAATCACCGGCCACCATGCCGGCAATGCTGTGGCCAGGGATTCCGCTTCAGGAGTTGCCCCTGATGTCACTGTCCATATATGGACAGAGACATCAAGCGCTCCGTTCAGGAGCGGAATCCCCGGCCACAGGGGGATTCCGCTCCTTCAGGAAGCAGCCGTGGCGCTATGTATAGGAGGGGGGGATGGGGGCTGAAATTTACAGAGGTAGGGGGCGCTATCTACAAGTTGGCTGCAAAAAATCTCCTCCTCCTCACATGCACTTCGTGCTGTGAGAAGGTGGAGGAGAAGGAGAAAAAGCACGGCCACAGTGGTTCAGAGGAGTGTCGCGGCACCCTTGGAGGGTTCTCATGCAACCCCGGTTGGGAATTACTGCTATAGGAAGAAGCTTATTACAAGCTCTGACATTGATATTCTGCTGCCTCATATTCCGGGAACTCGTTGTTCTGATTCATGAGCACATTCTTGTGGTCGGCTGACACGGTTATACTGCTCCACTCAATGCTTAGCTATAGACAGGAGCAAAGGAACATCTTCCTATAGTCTTTATATATAAACAAAGAGGAAGCCTCCAGCTCACCTTGTATGTGGACTTGTAATTTGTAGTCCCTGCGCACGGGTCCTTAACATAGGCCATGAATAAGGACGCAGCTAGCGTTCGAAACGCGTTGGCTACCTACCTCATTGAAAACTCTCTGCATTTCAGGACATCTTTATTTTTTCTCCCTCGATCCTATTTTAAATATCGATACCATTAAATCTTGGAAATAGTTTCCTTTTAACCTCTCACAGCGCTGGATCCAACTTTTCTCTTTCATTTGCAATCAGTCTTTATATATAACCTGAACGACCTTCATCATTGAGGTACAGCCCATGACCTGAGGACCTTACATCCCAAGTTCCCTATTATTCCATTGGTGGCAGTGGTCAATGGCCGATCTCTAAATAAGCAGAATAACTATATACTGTACATCACATGACTCCTATCTGGTCGCAGATGGTGCATTGATCGGTCACGTGGTCCTGTTGTCTGCTCTCTTATCTGGCCGGCTTCTTGTGGACATTGTCCTTCACTCCCATTGGAGCTGTCTATATTGGTTTAAGATGTCAATAGTCAGTAGATCTGGAGACGGTCCGCAGTCTTTTCCCGAAACAAGTGACTCATCTCTGGACGCTGGACATGTGCGAGCAATGTGTGTCCCTCAACCTTTTATCCTAGTTGTTTCATAATTCGTACTTCCCCTTCCATAATCAGAACAATCAATGAGTCTTTGTATCTCATCTCCACATAGAAGTCAAGGCCGCCCACATTTCCCTATAAATCTGTTATTGTCTTTCAGATGTTTTAGATTAGATTTAACTGTTTCGGGGGAATCAACGTTACTGATACAGCAACTAAACAATCTTATCTCTTCACCAAAATCCATAAACCATCAATAGAAATCCCACTGGTCCGGCATGGGCTTGGAAGTTTGAATGTCGAACTACCAGAAGTCTTGAGTATTAGAGTATTCGGTGTTCTGTATCTGGAAAATGTTTGGCGCCTGGCTACCGGATGAGCACCTGTTCAGTAGATTCCTCCTGCAGGTTATTACAGCAGAGAGAACATGGGTTCCATGCCTGGAGAACATTTCATTGAGTATTGTCCTCTCAGCAATCTTCCAGAAAACCCTCTGAGTCACAAGGGTTAAAGGAAAAGGCAATAGAGGCCTTAAATGTTGTTGGCTACTTAAAATGATTGTCCAGTTTAGAAAACCCATTTCCATACACCATATTAGGGAAATCTGAGAGAGGGGGGTCCTCTGTTCAGGATCCTCATATCTTGGTCAGAGTGGAGAGCAGTTACATAGAGCATCTCTCTCTCTGGAGGACCTGTCCTGTCCTGTATTATACACAAGACATTGATATGGATGGACATTGTGTAATGCTTTATTTTCCCTATGGTGGCGCTGCAGGGAAACTCAACACTTGCTGCCAGGATTCCTCATCACAGCTGATCACTGGGGTTCCCAACAGGGGGAGACTTTGTGATTAACTTATCAAGGGACACTTCTAACAAGTAGGTATTGTTCAAAGTGGAGAACCTCTTTAAGGTCATAATGTCTACATATGAAGGAATCAAGATCATGGAGATAAAACAAAGACTGCTTAATAATTGTCCCTAATGCAGACTAACCCACAAATAACCTATTCTCAACTGGGTAATTTTGGGGTAAACTAACTTAATGGGAGGGCGGCCATATAATTTGAACCATGTGCACTGTGGGTCAGTAAATAGTAGAGCTCCAGGTCTGCATTATTTTTGGGATATTTGGCATGGTGTTAAGTTTATGGGACGCTGTCGAAAAGCAAGAGCAAACAGTCTGCAGGTGAGCTGCAGTACATGTTTCATATCCCTTTTCCATGCAGTACCAGTATGAATTTTAACGGGATAATTGAGTATCATCTTATTATAGAACTTTCTACAAATCTCTGGGAATAACCATCTCATCTGAGTAGTGACAAGGACTGAATTATAATCCCACATCTCCTGGGTTTTGAGGATGAGGAGGGGGAGGGCGGCTGTAGATATACTAGTACAGTACATGGCAGGATGTAAGGATCACTACGGGAAGAACTCCCACCAAGACCTCCATAATTATCTGGCCGGACATAACAAGGAGTCTGTTATATAATCTAATGGTGAGGGAAAACACCTGCCGGGGAAGAGGCCGAAGAATAACTTCACAAATTCTACATAATCATCAGATTCTTCTCTGCAGATCCCTCCTACAGTAATGTCTACAGCCATCTATTCATAGTAGATTCCTAGTGTTCTTTTGGGCTGTGGCCTACAAACCTGAACAAAGAAGAGCTCAGGATAGTGATCTACAACCCTGAACAAGGAAGATTAGCAGGACAGTGACCTCCACCTCTAGACATGGAAGAGGCATAGGACAGTGACCTCCACCTCTAGACATGGAAGGTATAGGACTGTAACCTCCACCTCTAGACATGGAAGGTATAGGACAGTGACCTCCACCTCTAGACATGGAAGGTATAGGACAGTGACCTCCACCTCTAGACATGGAAGGTATAGGACAGTGACCTCCACCTCTAGACATGGAAGGTATAGGACAGTGACCTCCACCTCTAGACATGGAAGGTATAGGACAGTGACCTCCACCTCTAGACATGGAAGTTATAGGACAGTGACCTTCACCTCTAGACATGGAAGTTATAGGACAGTGACATCCACCTCTAGACATGGAAGTTATAGGACAGTGACATCCACCTCTAGACATGGAAGAGGCATAGGACAGTGACCTCCACCTCTAGACATGGAAGTTATAGGACAGTGACCTCCACCTCTAGACATGGAAGGTATAGGACAGTGACCTCCACCTCTAGACATGGAAGTTATAGGACAGTGACCTCCACCTCTAGACATGGAAGGTATAGGACAGTGACCTCCACCTCTAGACATGGAAGGTATAGGACAGTGACCTCCACCTCTAGACATGGAAGTTATAGGACAGTGACATCCACCTCTAGACATGGAAGTTATAGGACAGTGACATCCACCTCTAGACATGGAAGAGGCATAGGACAGTGACCTCCACCTCTAGACATGGAAGTTATAGGACAGTGACCTCCACCTCTAGACATGGAAGGTATAGGACAGTGACCTCCACCTCTAGACATGGAAGTTATAGGACAGTGACATCCACCTCTAGACATGGAAGAGGCATAGGACAGTGACCTCCACCTCTAGACATGGAAGTTATAGGACAGTGACCTCCACCTCTAGACATGGAAGGTATAGGACAGTGACCTCCACCTCTAGACATGGAAGGTATAGGACAGTGACCTCCACCTCTAGACATGGAAGTTATAGGACAGTGACATCCACCTCTAGACATGGAAGGTATAGGACAGTGACCTCCACCTCTAGACATGGAAGGTATAGGACAGTGACCTCCACCTCTATACATGGAAGGTATAGGACAGTGACCTCCACCTCTAGACATGGAAGGTATAGGACAGTGACCTCCACCTCTAGACATGGAAGGTATAGGACAGTGACCTCCACCTCTAGACATGGAAGTTATAGGACAGTGACCTTCACCTCTAGACATGGAAGTTATAGGACAGTGACCTCCACCTCTAGACATGGAAGTTATAGGACAGTGACCTTCACCTCTAGACATGGCAGTTATAGGACAGTGACCTCCACCTCTAGACATGGAAGTTATAGTACAGTGACCTACACCTCTAGACATGGAAGTTATAGGACAGTGACCTTCACCTCTAGACATTGAAGTTATAGGACAGTGACCTTCACCTCTAGACATGGAAGTTATAGGACAGTGACCTCCACCTCTAGACATGGAAGTTATAGTACAGTGACCTACACCTCTAGACATGGAAGTTATAGGACAGTGACCTTCACCTCTAGACATGGAAGTTATAGTACAGTGACCTACACCTCTAGACATGGAAGTTATAGGACAGTGACCTTCACTTCTAGACATGGAAGTTATAGGACAGTGACCTACACCTCTAGACATGGAAGAGGCATAGGACAGTGACCTCTACCTCTAGACATGGAAGTTATAGGACAGTGACCTTCACCTCTAGACATGGAAGAGGCATAGGACAGTGTCACACATCTGTAGACTTGGAGGGGTCATAGGAGAGTGACATACAGCCTTGGACAATTGAAAGGCAGGAAAGGAATGTACATCTAGTGCGTTTCTCTGTGTTACCATGTACCCCAGATATTCATGCTGTGCCCATGGCATCAGTCAGTTCGGTTTGGCCAGCTCACAGGACGTTTTGTAAGATTTATCTGGTGCCTTATCCTACCTAAAAGATCTCCACTAGCTCGATAGGATATCTGAGGGACCTGCTCCAATTTTGGTATTTTTGTGGTGATTTTCTATTGACAATAAATGGAAATACAATCATATGTGCCTCCTACATGCAGAGGAGTTGTAAATTTCAACAGGAAAAGACACCACTATTTCATGTGCTTATGCACCAAATCACAGGTTATTCCTTTTTGGGAAGGAGGGTAATTGTTGGTAACGTTCTCATCCACACTAAATGTCCCTGTGTCCACCTGTCCTTATACATAGATCTATTAGGCGTTCAGTACATACGTTCCTCCGTTGTTCCTCCTGGACCGGCCTTTTCCTCTTTCACCTTCTTCAAGACTTTCACCGTTTTGACTATTTTAACCTTTCTTTTCGGAACCTTTGCTAGAAAATTAAAAAAAAGGACATTGGAAGATTTGTCTGGTACCTGGTTATAAAGATTGTACATACACAGATCATACACCAACATACATCCCATCCAACATACATCCCATCCAACAGACATCCCACCCAACATACATCCCGTCTAACATACATCCCGTCCAACATACATCCCGTCCAACATACATCCCGTCCAACAGACATCCCACCCAGCAGACATCCCATCCAATAGACATCCCACCCAACATACATCTCATCCAACATACATCCCATCCAACATACATCCCGTCCAACATGCATCCCATCCAACATGCATCCCATCCAACATACATCCCATCCAACAGACATCCCACACAACATACATCCCACCCAACATACATCCCAACCAACATACATCCCATCCAACTTACATCCCATCCAACAGACGTCCCATCCAACATACATCCCATCCAACATGCATCCCATCCAACATGCATCCCATCCAACATACATCCCATCCAACATACATCCCATCCAACAGACATCCCACACAACATACATCCCACCCAACATACATCCCATCCAACATACATCCCATCCAACTTACATCCCATCCAACTTACATCCCACACAACATACATCCCACCCAACATACATCCCATCCAACTTACATCCCATCCAACATACATCCCATCCAACAGACATCCCATCCAACATACATCCCACCCAACAGACATCCCATCCTCCGCACACTCACCACGCGAAGCCCCTGTGCCCCACCTAGAGAGTATATCACTGTGCAGCCATACAGTGTTTATAGCTACCACACTAAATAGCCCAGATCTGGAAAAGGTCTCTATAAGGCTTGGTTCACATTCACTTTGATTGGGGGCACTTTTTTTTAAAGGATCTAAATAGTTTTTATTTTGTTAGAGGTGGGGGGGGGGGGCATTTTTTTGCAATCACATAAGCCTTTTTATAGCCTTAGGATGAAAACAAGAATGTTCCCATTTGCTGATCGCAAGCATAGTTCTTGAAAATAGTGATGATATGGTACACGAAGTCCATTAGAAAGTTGCAGAACTTCTGATTATATAATAGTGAAGCTTTATTTACAAATGAATGGCCGGGCTAAAACCTCCGTGTTCCTGTGCCGAGCTCCAGTGTAATGCTGAGGCCAGCGCTGGGTTTATATAAACATGGAGCAGCTGCAGTGAATGTAATGAGAAGGCCCCTCTGTTCTATGTATATGAGCTGCACATGTCTGGTCTTCTGGTCGTACTCATCCGTGTCACCTCCATACCTCTCAATCTGCAGCCACACTCCCATCATTGTCAGCAGTGCATATTATATTGGATTAGATTGTCCTATAGTCATGTACACATATTTCATCTGCTACAACCTCGGTGAAGAACATTTTCACCCAAAAATAAACAATGAAGAACAAGTACCCCATAACAAACCAAGCTGGGGTGTCCTCTACTGGTGCATGACCACCTATCTCCTGAGATTGGCAGAACTACAGAGGTCCCACAGCACTCTCAATCTCTACTTCCAATATCCTTATATTATATGAAGAAGGGACTTTTCTGCATTCAGCCCCATGGGAACATTGGACCATCCAGATGCCCCTTGCAGATATCTATGTTGATGCCTAAGTTAAGCGGTTGGCTGGGACTATTGGGGGGCGTACCTGTGGCAGATACTTAAGGGGCACCTGTGGCAGAGGCACTTCTGGGACATCTGTTGCTGGCACACTCTTTTGGGGGCATCTGTTTACTGGGACATCTGTGGCTTATTTTTGGGAACTTTAAGGACATTAAAAAGGCCACTGTGAAAAATGTGAGCAGCACAGAATGGCGTGAAAATGTGTTTCGGTGCGAGTAGTAATGCTACACTGTTAGAGGGTATGTGAGTCATGAGGTACATATTTTTTATTTGACCCACGGGATAAATGCTGCAATTGGATGAAGATGGTGGAGCCACACAGACACCCATTCTCTCATACACACTTATATAGAGCCTATAGAATGTGGGGTGCAATTAACACAACATATTGTAGCAGGGGAAAATTACAAACTTTATTGAAAAAATTCACAAATGTTAAAAGATGAGTCATGCCAAGCATGAATAAAAACGTTCATCAAATGCCAGAAAGATATGTACAACAATGGGTACAATTACACATGTAGACAATGTTGGCTGCTGTATTCAAAGAACAGACTGATCGATCGTATAAACAGAGACAGAAATACAGGAGAATAACATATAACGTATCGCCACAAACCATAACATTGCAGGCTTAGTAGTAAAGTCTCAGTTAGATCAGATACTAGCAGTCTAAATGTCAAAATCCTAGTAATTGCATAGCACTCTGGATAGGTGTGGTTGAGCACAGCAGCACGAAGAAAGGAGTACAGCCAGTCACATACCCATGATGAAGTCTCTGGCAAGAGAGATCGTCAGACCCGACGCGCGTTTCGGCGGGATGCCTTCGTCCGGGGGTGCACCTGTACGATCGATCAGTCTGTTCTTTGAATACAGCAGCCAACATTGTCTACATGTGTAATTGTACCCATTGTTGTACATATCTTTCTGGCATTTGATGAACGTTTTTATTCATGCTTGGCATGACTCATCTTTTAACATTTGTGAATTTTTTCAATAAAGTTTGTAATTTTCCCCTGCTACAATATGTTGTGTTAATTGCACCCCACGTTCTATAGGCTCTATATTAGTTGTTGAGGGTCAATGCACCAAGGAATACTTGGTTTTACCTTAGATCTCGCTTTTTCATTTAGTTTACAATATGTTTCTTTGTTACTCATATTAGCGAGATCGCCTCCTGTCTGTACCAATAGGTTTTTGTTTCTCATACACACTTGTAGACTACGTGCAGTCCTGGACAGGCATCAGGTGAAATGACCCACGCAGCGGTGGGCAGAAGAGGGCAGTACCAGCCACCCTGAGCTGAGTGTGATGAGTGGACATCCAGTGACATGCAAAACCTCATCACGGCTTGCCCAGTGAAAATACAATCTATGACACCAAGACTGCTGATCTGCATTCTGCAGGCCATGGTTATCTGTACAGTAAAATAGAGATTATAGATGAACCAGTGAGCAAGAAAGCATGCAAAGAGATGACATCATCAGGTGAGGAAACATGCAAAGAGATGACATCATCAGGTGAGGAAACATGCAAAGAGATGACATCATCGGGTGAGGAAACATGCAAAGAGGTGACATCATCAGGTGAGGAAACATGCAAACTGCCCGCATGCCATAGAGACATCAACCTATATGTATGAAGTTGCATTCTTCTGCGTTGTCAGACTTGTCCCTCTGCCACTTACTGATGCCCC
Organism: Rhinoderma darwinii; assembly: GCF_050947455.1. Classification (NCBI taxonomy): domain Eukaryota; kingdom Metazoa; phylum Chordata; class Amphibia; order Anura; family Rhinodermatidae; genus Rhinoderma; species Rhinoderma darwinii. The sequence goes on from NC_134687.1 coordinate 4,157,087, forward strand.
CGTGGGTCCATGATACCCAAAGTTCCTATATTTTACTGGTAATATCTCCTAGTGACAGAACTAGTGTTGTTTCCAGCATAACAAAATATGGGCATCCAGCTGAGAAAACAAAGTCCCAATTTAGTCTTTTTTTGCAATTTTCCCAAGGACTTTATGTAAGACCTTGACATCTTTTCCAAATCCTTAATCACAAACCACATCATCCTGGATCTCCTCATGTATTACATTGTTAACATAGAAATTAATGACTTCAACTTCTGCCCAACAACCTGGATCATGTCCTTCAGGAGGTTCTCTGGCTTTAGTGCAGCAAAAAATCCAGATCATCTCTTCTCTGGGGTAGAACTATCTACAGCCCCTGGCCAGCCCTGTACTGTCTATAAAGGGGGTTGAAGTGAGCTGGAAACGCTAGTCCTGACCATAGAACAGAAGGAACATGAGGGATTAAATGCCATTATCAAGAAGATAAACTCTGCAGTCCTGGAGCTGGCAACACCATTAGTGGTCCATGTGGACTGTCCCACCTCTGAGGGAATTGGACGCCCTTTCTCAATAGGAGATGTTCAGTACTTGGATGAAGGATTGATAGGGACCGGGACACAAGCTTCAATGACTTCATTGATATGTGCATATATGGGGTGCTGGAGTACCCCTCAATATCGAGGTCCCGTCATAGACACTAGCTGCGGCTACCAGTGTACCATAGCATGGCAGAAACCTGAAGAAATGTACCACTTATAACTAAGACCGTGTCAAACGAAGTCACGATTGGTACAATCTGGTCATGAATTATTATCTGTCATCATCATATCCTTGGAAGCATCAAATATGAATATTATCTGACCAGATCTGACGACACTTTCGGGTTGTAGTTTATGGTAACAGCAGCTTGTGAAGAAGCTCCATTATGGGGAAGAGCAGGAATTGATTCTGCTGTGATATGTCCTGATATCATCTGATCTTCGTCTGACTGGAGCTACAATTGCTGCATGTAAAACCAACCCCAGATTATCCTTACCCCGTCTAGTCCTACTACCACATTGTCCTCTTCATTAACATTTTATAGCGGAGCCCAGGAAGTTCCAAAATTCTCTCCCTGAGGACAATATAAATGTCCCTGAATTGTTTCGCTGCGGTGATGTAGGAGGTGACGGTGGCAGTGGTGATGAATTGGTGAGTAGCGATTTGTTGATATTGGTGGTTGTGATGGCAGTGCAATGGTGATGCTTATATTGGTGGTGGTGGAGTAATGGTGATGATAGGGGTTATAATCATAGTGGTAGTGAAGGTGGTGGTGGAGTGATGAGGTGGTATATTGGTGATAATTATGGCGGTAGTATAGGGGTGGTGATGGTGATAATGGAGGTGAAAGTGGTGGTGATAATGGTGGTACGGAGGGTGGTGATGGTGGTGGTATAGTGGTGTTTTTGATGGTGTGATAGCGGTATGATGGGGATGATAGGGGTTATAATCATAGTGCTAGTGAAGCTGGTGGTGATGGTGGAGTGATGATGGTGGTATATTGGTGGTTATTATGGTGGTAATATAGGGGTGGTGATGATGGTGGTTTTGGGGATGGTATGGTGGTGTTTTTGATGGTGTGATAGTGGTATGATGTGATGATAGGGGTTATAATCATAGTGCTAGTGAAGCTGGTGGTGATGGTGGAGTGATGATGGTGGTATATTGGTGGTTATTATGGTGGTAATATAGGGGTGGTGATGATGGTGGTTTTGGGGATGGTATGGTGGTGTTTATGGTGGTGTGATAGTGGTATGATGTGATGATAGGGGTTATAATCATAGTGCTAGTGAAGCTGGTGGTGATGGTGGAGTGATGATGGTGGTATATTGGTGGTTATTATGGTGGTAATATAGGGGTGGTGATGATGGTGGTGATGGGGATGGTATGGTGGTGTTTTTGATGGTGTGATAGTGGTATGATGGTGATGATAGGGGTTATAATCATAGTGCTAGTGAAGCTGGTGGTGATGGTGGAGTGATGATGGTGGTATATTGGTGGTAATTATGGTGGTAATATAGGGGTGGTGATGATGGTGGTGATGGTGGTGGTATAGTGGTGTTTATGGTGGTGTGATAGTGGTATGATGGGGATGATAGGGGTTATAATCATAGTGGTAGTGAAGCTGATGGTGATGGTGGAGTGATGATGGTGGTATATTGGTGGTAATTATGGTGGTGATATAGGGGTGGTGATGATGGTGGTGATGGGGGTGGTATAGGGGTGGTATATGGTGGTGTGATAGTGGTATGATGGTGATGATAGGGGTTATAATCATAGTGCTAGTGAAGTTGATGGTGATGGTGATGGTGGTGTATTGGTGGTAATTATGGTGGTAATATAGGGGTGGTGATGATGGTGGTGGTGATGGGGATGGTATGGTGGTGTTTATGGTGGTGTGATAGTGGTATGATGGTGATGATAGGGGTTATACTCATAGTGGTAGTGAAGCTGATGGTGATGGTGGAGTGATGATGGTGGTATATTGGTGGTAATTATGGTGGTGATAGTGTTGGTGAAAGTGGTGGTGATGATGGTGATGAAGGGGGTGGTATAAGGTGGTGTGATAGTGGTATGATGGTGATGATAGGGGTTATAATGATAGTGCTAGTGAAGCTGATGGTGATGTGATGATGGTGGTATATTAGTATTAATTATGGTGGTAATATAGGGGTGGTGATGATGGTGGTGATGGGGGTGGTATAGGGGTGGTATATGGTGGTGTGATAGTGGTATGATGGTGATGATAGGGGTTATAATCATAGTGGTAACAGTGGCAATAAGAGAGTCACTATTAACCATGAAAAGTGAGGACAACTTCTAGTCACTGTTTCCACTTCTTATATCATCCCATAGTATCTGCATGTCGTACTGATCACGTATTTGAGGTTGTGACTTCTCCAGCTGGGACCATTCTGCCTGTGGGATATCAGTAGATAACTAGAAGACGTCTCCCATTAGGAAGAATCATTATCTGCCTCCTCCAGCATCTTCTCTAACAGAATAACAGTCCAGGGGTCTCAGAAGAACCTGCACTGTAAACACCAGACACATAGAATCTCTCCAGTGGAGTCCAGTGCAGGTCTATAGCGATGATGTCATAGACTTGTCATCATAGACTGAAGATGTGTTGTGTGTAAGGCATGAAACCAACATCTGATCAGAGTCCGCTGACTATCCCAGGACCCATCACCAGTAATGACACCAATACTGGAGCTCCACTCACTGTACTCATTACTGCTTCAAGAAATCTACCTGAGGAACTCTAATGATGCTGCTTGTGAAGGGAGACCACAATCCTTCCTGACGATACTTCTCCTGTACACAAAGACGCTATCCCTTTACTGAGGTCCACTTTATGATTCTAACATTTTGGCAGTTGTAATACTCGAAGATATTGATCCGCTATTGCGCATAGCTAAAGACTTCTCACCTGTGTGTAGTGAACATAATGCTCCAAATCAATCATAATCTGGAGGAGATGCACAGTATAAAGTATCCTGCACATGTCTAAAATGTCCCTGAAGACACTGCTGCAGTATGAGGACTTTATGATGACACTGCTGCAGTATGAGGACTTTATGATGACACTGCTGCAGTATGAGGACTTTATGGTGACACTGCTGCAGTATGAGGACTTTATGATGACACTGCTCTAGTATGAGGACTTTATGATGACACTGCTGCAGTATGAGGACTTTATGATGACACTGCTGCAGTATGAGGACTTTATGGTGACACTGCTCTAGTATGAGGACTTTATGATGACACTGCTGCAGTATGAGGACTTTATGATGACACTGCTCCAGTATGAGGACTTTATGATGACACTGCTGCAGTATGAGAACTTTATGGTGACACTGCTCCAGTATGAGGACTTTATGATGACACTGCTCCAGTATGAGGACTTTATGGTGACACTGCTCCAGTATGAGGACTTTATGAGGACACTGCTACAGTATGAGGACTTTATGAGGACACTGCTCCAGTATGAGGACTTTATGATGACACTGCTGCAGTATGAGGACTTTATGATAACACTGCTGCAGTATGAGGACTTTATGAGGACACTGCTCCAGTATGAGGACTTTATGATGACACTGCTCCAGTATAAGGACGTTATGATGACACTGCTCCAGTATGAGGACTTTATGAGGACACTGCTCCAGTATGAGGACTTTATGGTGACACTGCTGCAGTATGAGGACTTTATGATGACACTGCTGCAGTATGAGGACTTTATGATGACACTGCTGCAGTATGAGGACTTTATGGTGACACTGCTGCAGTATGAGGACTTTATGATGACACTGCTGCAGTATGAGGACTTTATGGTGACACTGCTCTAGTATGAGGACTTTATGATGACACTGCTGCAGTATGAGGACTTTATGATGACACTGCTCCAGTATGAGGACTTTATGATGACACTGCTGCAGTATGAGGACTTTATGGTGACACTGCTCCAGTATGAGGACTTTATGATGACACTGCTCCAGTATGAGGACTTTATGGTGACACTGCTCCAGTATGAGGACTTTATGAGGACACTGCTACAGTATGAGGACTTTATGAGGACACTGCTCCAGTATGAGGACTTTATGATGACACTGCTGCAGTATGAGGACTTTATGATAACACTGCTGCAGTATGAGGACTTTATGAGGACACTGCTCCAGTATGAGGACTTTATGATGACACTGCTCCAGTATAAGGACGTTATGATGACACTGCTCCAGTATGAGGACTTTATGAGGACACTGCTCCAGTATGAGGACTTTATGGTGACACTGCTGCAGTATGAGGACTTTATGGTGACACTGCTCCAGTATGAGGACTTTATGGTGACACTGCTCCAGTATGAGGACTTTATGGTGACACTGCTCCAGTATGAGGACTTTATGAGGACACTGCTACAGTATGAGGACTTTATGAGGACACTGCTCCAGTATGAGGACTTTATGATGACACTGCTGCAGTATGAGGACTTTATGATAACACTGCTGCAGTATGAGGACTTTATGAGGACACTGCTCCAGTATGAGGACTTTATGATGACACTGCTGCAGTATAAGGACGTTATGATGACACTGCTCCAGTATGAGGACTTTATGATGACACTGCTCCAGTATAAGGACTTTATGGTGACACTGCTGCAGTATGAGGACTTTATGAGGACACTGCTCCAGTATGAGGACTTTATGATGACACTGCTCCAGTATAAGGACTTTATGATGACACTGCTCCAGTATGAGGACTTTATGATGACACTGCTCCAGAATAAGGACTTTATGATGACACTGCTGCAGTATGAGGACTTTATGATGACACTGCTGCAGTATGAGGACTTTATGATGACACTGCTGCAGTATGAGGACTTTATGATGACACTGCTGCAGTATGAGGACTTTATGGTGACACTGCTCCAGTATGAGGACTTTATGAGACACTGCTCCAGTATGAGGACTTTATGAGGACACTGCTCTAGTATGAGGACTTTATGATGACACTGCTGCAGTATAAGGACTTTATGGTGACACTGCTGCAGTATGAGGACTTTATGATGACACTGCTCCAGTATGAGAACTTTCTGATGACACTGCTCCAGTATGAGGACTTTATGATGACACTGCTGCAGTATGAGGACTTTATGATGACACTGCTCCAGTATGAGGACTTTATGATGACACTGCTCCAGTATGAGGACTTTATGATGACACTGCTCCAGTATGAGGACTTTATGAGTTCACTGCTCCAGTATGAGGACTTTATGATGACACTGCTGCAGTATGAGGACTTTATGATGACACTGCTCCAGTATGAGGACTTTATGATGACACTGCTCCAGTATGAGGACTTTATGATGACACTGCTCCAGTATGAGGACTTTATGAGTTCACTGCTCCAGTATGAGGACTTTATGATGACACTGCTGCAGTATGAGGACTTTATGATGACACTGCTGCAGTATAAGGACTTTATGGTGATACTGCTGCAGTATAAGGACTTTATGGTGATACTGCTGCAGTATGAGGACTTTATGGTGACACTGCTGCAGTATAAGGACTTTATGGTGATACTGCTGCAGTATGAGGACTTTATGATGACACTGCTCCAGTATGAGGACTTTATGAGGACACTGCTGCAGTATGAGGACTTTATGAGGACACTGCTCCAGTATGAGAACTTTATGATGAAAATGCTCCAGTATAAGGACTTTATGATGACACTGCTCCAGTATGAGGACTTTATGATGACACTGCTCCAGTATGAGGACTTTATGATGACACTGCTCCAGTATGAGGACTTTATGATGACACTGCTCCAGTATAAGGACTTTATGGTGACACTGCTGCAGTATGAGGACTTTATGAGGACACTGCTCCAGTATGAGGACTTTATGATGACACTGCTCCAGTATAAGGACTTTATGATGACACTGCTGCAGTATGAGGACTTTAAGATGAGACTGCTGCAGTATGAGGACTTTATGATGACACTGCTGCAGTATGAGGACTTTATGATGACACTGCTGCAGTATGAGGACTTTATGATGACACTGCTGCAGTATGAGGACTTTATGGTGATACTGCTCCAGTATGAGGACTTTATGAGACACTGCTCCAGTATGAGGACTTTATGAGGACACTGCTCTAGTATGAGGACTTTATGATGAAACTGCTGCAGTATAAGGACTTTATGGTGATACTGCTTCAGTATGAGGACTTTATGATGACTGCTCCAGTATGAGGACTTTATGAGGACACTGCTGCAGTATGAGGACTTTATGAGGACACTGCTCCAGTATGAGAACTTTATGATGACACTGCTCCAGTATAAGGACTTTATGATGACACTGCTCCAGTATGAGGACTTTATGATGACACTGCTCCAGTATGAGGACTTTATGATGACACTGCTCCAGTATGAGGACTTTTTGATGACACTGCTCCAGTATAAGGACTTTATGGTGACACTGCTGCAGTATGAGGACTTTATGAGGACACTGCTCCAGTATGAGGACTTTATGATGACACTGCTCCAGTATAAGGACTTTATGATGACACTGCTCCAGTATGAGGACTTTATGATGACACTGCTCCAGAATAAGGACTTTATGATGACACTGCTGCAGTATGAGGACTTTATGATGACACTGCTGCAGTATGAGGACTTTATGATGACACTGCTGCAGTATGAGGACTTTATGATGACACTGCTGCAGTATGAGGACTTTATGGTGACACTGCTCCAGTATGAGGACTTTATGAGACACTGCTCCAGTATGAGGACTTTATGAGGACACTGCTCTAGTATGAGGACTTTATGATGACACTGCTGCAGTATAAGGACTTTATGGTGACACTGCTGCAGTATGAGGACTTTATGATGACACTGCTCCAGTATGAGAACTTTCTGATGACACTGCTCCAGTATGAGGACTTTATGATGACACTGCTGCAGTATGAGGACTTTATGATGACACTGCTCCAGTATGAGGACTTTATGATGACACTGCTCCAGTATGAGGACTTTATGATGACACTGCTCCAGTATGAGGACTTTATGAGTTCACTGCTCCAGTATGAGGACTTTATGATGACACTGCTGCAGTATGAGGACTTTATGATGACACTGCTCCAGTATGAGGACTTTATGATGACACTGCTCCAGTATGAGGACTTTATGATGACACTGCTCCAGTATGAGGACTTTATGAGTTCACTGCTCCAGTATGAGGACTTTATGATGACACTGCTGCAGTATGAGGACTTTATGATGACACTGCTGCAGTATAAGGACTTTATGGTGATACTGCTGCAGTATAAGGACTTTATGGTGATACTGCTGCAGTATGAGGACTTTATGGTGACACTGCTGCAGTATAAGGACTTTATGGTGATACTGCTGCAGTATGAGGACTTTATGATGACACTGCTCCAGTATGAGGACTTTATGAGGACACTGCTGCAGTATGAGGACTTTATGAGGACACTGCTCCAGTATGAGAACTTTATGATGAAAATGCTCCAGTATGAGGACTTTATGATGACACTGCTCCAGTATGAGGACTTTATGATGACACTGCTCCAGTATGAGGACTTTATGATGACACTGCTCCAGTATAAGGACTTTATGGTGACACTGCTGCAGTATGAGGACTTTATGAGGACACTGCTCCAGTATGAGGACTTTATGATGACACTGCTCCAGTATAAGGACTTTATGATGACACTGCTGCAGTATGAGGACTTTAAGATGAGACTGCTGCAGTATGAGGACTTTATGATGACACTGCTGCAGTATGAGGACTTTATGATGACACTGCTGCAGTATGAGGACTTTATGATGACACTGCTGCAGTATGAGGACTTTATGGTGATACTGCTCCAGTATGAGGACTTTATGAGACACTGCTCCAGTATGAGGACTTTATGAGGACACTGCTCTAGTATGAGGACTTTATGATGACACTTCTGCAGTATAAGGACTTTATGGTGATACTGCTGCAGTATGAGGACTTTATGATGACTGCTCCAGTATGAGGACTTTATGAGGACACTGCTGCAGTATGAGGACTTTATGAGGACACTGCTCCAGTATGAGAACTTTATGATGACACTGCTCCAGTATAAGGACTTTATGATGACACTGCTCCAGTATGAGGACTTTATGATGACACTGCTCCAGTATGAGGACTTTATGATGACACTGCTCCAGTATGAGGACTTTTTGATGACACTGCTCCAGTATAAGGACTTTATGGTGACACTGCTGCAGTATGAGGACTTTATGAGGACACTGCTCCAGTATGAGGACTTTATGATGACACTGCTCCAGTATAAGGACTTTATGATGACACTGCTGCAGTATGAGGACTTTATGATGAGACTGCTGCAGTATGAGGACTTTATGATGACACTGCTGCAGTATGAGGACTTTATGATGACACTGCTGCAGTATGAGGACTTTATGATGACACTGCTGCAGTATGAGGACTTTATGGTGATACTGCTCCAGTATGAGGACTTTATGAGACACTGCTCCAGTATGAGGACTTTATGAGGACACTGCTCTAGTATGAGGACTTTATGATGAAACTGCTGCAGTATAAGGACTTTATGGTGATACTGCTTCAGTATGAGGACTTTATGATGACTGCTCCAGTATGAGGACTTTATGAGGACACTGCTGCAGTATGAGGACTTTATGAGGACACTGCTCCAGTATGAGAACTTTATGATGACACTGCTCCAGTATAAGGACTTTATGATGACACTGCTCCAGTATGAGGACTTTATGATGACACTGCTCCAGTATGAGGACTTTATGATGACACTGCTCCAGTATGAGGACTTTTTGATGACACTGCTCCAGTATAAGGACTTTATGGTGACACTGCTGCAGTATGAGGACTTTATGAGGACACTGCTCCAGTATGAGGACTTTATGATGACACTGCTCCAGTATAAGGACTTTATGATGACACTGCTCCAGTATGAGGACTTTATGATGACACTGCTCCAGAATAAGGACTTTATGATGACACTGCTGCAGTATGAGGACTTTATGATGACACTGCTGCAGTATGAGGACTTTATGATGACACTGCTGCAGTATGAGGACTTTATGATGACACTGCTGCAGTATGAGGACTTTATGGTGACACTGCTCCAGTATGAGGACTTTATGAGACACTGCTCCAGTATGAGGACTTTATGAGGACACTGCTCTAGTATGAGGACTTTATGATGACACTGCTGCAGTATAAGGACTTTATGGTGACACTGCTGCAGTATGAGGACTTTATGATGACACTGCTCCAGTATGAGAACTTTCTGATGACACTGCTCCAGTATGAGGACTTTATGATGACACTGCTGCAGTATGAGGACTTTATGATGACACTGCTCCAGTATGAGGACTTTATGATGACACTGCTCCAGTATGAGGACTTTATGATGACACTGCTCCAGTATGAGGACTTTATGAGTTCACTGCTCCAGTATGAGGACTTTATGATGACACTGCTGCAGTATGAGGACTTTATGATGACACTGCTCCAGTATGAGGACTTTATGATGACACTGCTCCAGTATGAGGACTTTATGATGACACTGCTCCAGTATGAGGACTTTATGAGTTCACTGCTCCAGTATGAGGACTTTATGATGACACTGCTGCAGTATGAGGACTTTATGATGACACTGCTGCAGTATAAGGACTTTATGGTGATACTGCTGCAGTATAAGGACTTTATGGTGATACTGCTGCAGTATGAGGACTTTATGGTGACACTGCTGCAGTATAAGGACTTTATGGTGATACTGCTGCAGTATGAGGACTTTATGATGACACTGCTCCAGTATGAGGACTTTATGAGGACACTGCTGCAGTATGAGGACTTTATGAGGACACTGCTCCAGTATGAGAACTTTATGATGAAAATGCTCCAGTATGAGGACTTTATGATGACACTGCTCCAGTATGAGGACTTTATGATGACACTGCTCCAGTATGAGGACTTTATGATGACACTGCTCCAGTATAAGGACTTTATGGTGACACTGCTGCAGTATGAGGACTTTATGAGGACACTGCTCCAGTATGAGGACTTTATGATGACACTGCTCCAGTATAAGGACTTTATGATGACACTGCTGCAGTATGAGGACTTTAAGATGAGACTGCTGCAGTATGAGGACTTTATGATGACACTGCTGCAGTATGAGGACTTTATGATGACACTGCTGCAGTATG
>NC_134687.1:4168068-4175568 GCF_050947455.1 Rhinoderma darwinii
TATACAGTGAGCGTGCTATGAATATATGTGTATATAGTGAGCATGCTATGAATATATGTATATATAGTGAGCATGCTATGAATATATGTGTATGTAGTGAGTATGCTATGAATATATGTGTATATAGTGATCATGCTATGAATATATGTGTATATAGTGATCATGCTATGAATATATGTGTATATAGTGATCATGCTATGAATATATGTGTATATAGTGAGCGTGCTATGAATATATGTGTATACAGTGAGCGTGCTATGAATATATGTGTATATAGTGAGCATGCTATGAATATATGTGTATATAGTGAGCATGCTATGAATATATGTGTATATAGTGAGCATGCTATGAATATATGTGTATATAGTGAGCATGCTATGAATATATGTGTATGTAGTGAGCGTGCTATGAATATATGTGTATATAGTGAGCATGCTATGAATATATGTGTATATAGTGATCATGCTATGAATATATGTGTATACAGTGAGCGTGCTATGAATATATGTGTATACAGTGAGCGTGCTATGAATATATGTGTATATAGTGAGCATGCTATGAATATATGTGTATGTAGTGAGCGTGCTATGAATATATGTGTATGTAGTGAGCGTGCTATGAATATATGTGTATGTAGTGAGCATGCTATGAATATATGTGTATGTAGTGAGCATGCTATGAATATATGTGTATATAGTGATCATGCTATGAATATATGTGTATATAGTGAGCGTGCTATGAATATATGTGTATATAGTGATCATGCTATGAATATATGTGTATATAGTGAGCGTGCTATGAATATATGTGTATATAGTGAGCGTGCTATGAATATATGTGTATGTAGTGATCATGCTATGAATATATGTGTATATAGTGAGCGTGCTATGAATATATGTGTATGTAGTGAGCGTGCTATGAATATATGTGTATATAGTGAGCATGCTATGAATATATGTGTATATAGTGAGCGTGCTATGAATATATGTGTATATAGTGAGCATGCTATGAATATATGTGTATATAGTGAGCATGCTATGAATATATGTGTATGTAGTGAGCGTGCTATGAATATATGTGTATATAGTGAGCGTGCTATGAATATATGTGTATATAGTGATCATGCTATGAATATATGTGTATATAGTGAGCGTGCTATGAATATATGTGTATATAGTGAGCGTGCTATGAATATATGTGTATATAGTGATCATGCTATGAATATATGTGTATATAGTGAGCGTGCTATGAATATATGTGTATATAGTGATCATGCTATGAATATATGTGTATATAGTGAGCATGCTATGAATATATGTGTATATAGTGAGCGTGCTATGAATATATGTGTATGTAGTGAGCGTGCTATGAATATATGTGTATATAGTGATCATGCTATGAATATATGTGTATGTAGTGAGTATGCTATGAATATATGTGTATACAGTGAGCGTGCTATGAATATATGTGTATATAGTGATCATGCTATGAATATATGTGTATACAGTGAGCGTGCTATGAATATATGTGTATATAGTGAGCATGCTATGAATATATGTGTATATAGTGAGCGTGCTATGAATATATGTGTATGTAGTGAGCGTGCTATGAATATATGTGTATATAGTGATCATGCTATGAATATATGTGTATGTAGTGAGTATGCTATGAATATATGTGTATACAGTGAGCGTGCTATGAATATATGTGTATATAGTGATCATGCTATGAATATATGTGTATACAGTGAGCGTGCTATGAATATATGTGTATATAGTGATCATGCTATGAATATATGTGTATATAGTGAGCGTGCTATGAATATATGTGTATGTAGTGAGCATGCTATGAATATATGTGTATATAGTGAGCATGCTATGAATATATGTGTATACAGTGATCATGCTATGAATATATGTGTATATAGTGAGCATGCTATGAATATATGTGTATATAGTGAGCGTGCTATGAATATATGTGTATATAGTGATCATGCTATGAATATATGTGTATATAGTGAGCGTGCTATGAATATATGTGTATGTAGTGAGCATGCTATGAATATATGTGTATATAGTGAGCATGCTATGAATATATGTGTATGTAGTGAGCGTGCTATGAATATATGTGTATGTAGTGAGCGTGCTATGAATATATGTGTATGTAGTGAGTATGCTATGAATATATGTGTATATAGTGATCATGCTATGAATATATGTGTATGTAGTGAGTATGCTATGAATATATGTGTATATAGTGAGCATGCTATGAATATATGTGTATATAGTGAGCATGCTATGAATATATGTGTATATAGTGATCATGCTATGAATATATGTGTATGTAGTGAGCATGCTATGAATATATGTGTATGTAGTGAGCGTGCTATGAATATATGTGTATACAGTGAGCGTGCTATGAATATATGTATATATAGTGAGCGTGCTATGAATATATGTGTATATAGTGAGCGTGCTATGAATATATGTGTATATAGTGAGCGTGCTATGAATATATGTGTATATAGTGAGCGTGCTATGAATATATGTGTATATAGTGAGCGTGCTATGAATATATGTGTATACAGTGAGCGTGCTATGAATATATGTGTATATAGTGAGCATGCTATGAATATATGTGTATGTAGTGAGCATGCTATGAATATATGTGTATATAGTGAGCGTGCTATGAATATATGTGTATGTAGTGAGTGTGCTATGAATATATGTGTATATAGTGTGCGTGCTATGAATATATGTGTATATAGTGAGCGTGCTATGAATATATGTGTATATAGTGAGCATGCTATGAATATATGTATATATAGTGAGCATGCTATGAATATATGTGTATATAGTGAGCATGCTATGAATATATGTGTATATAGTGATCATGCTATGAATATATGTGTATATAGTGAGCATGCTATGAATATATGTGTATATAGTGAGCGTGCTATGAATATATGTGTATATAGTGAGCGTGCTATGAATATATGTGTATATAGTGAGCGTGCTATGAATATATGTGTATATAGTGAGCATGCTATGAATATATGTGTATACAGTGAGCATGCTATGAATATATGTGTATATAGTGAGCGTGCTATGAATATATGTGTATATAGTGAGCGTGCTATGAATATATGTGTATATAGTGAGCGTGCTATGAATATATGTGTATATAGTGAGCGTGCTATGAATATATGTGTATGTAGTGAGCGTGCTATGAATATATGTGTATATAGTGAGCGTGCTATGAATATATGTGTATATAGTGATCATGCTATGAATATATGTGTATATAGTGAGCATGCTATGAATATATGTGTATATAGTGAGCGTGCTATGAATATATGTGTATATAGTGAGCATGCTATGAATATATGTGTATGTAGTGAGCGTGCTATGAATATATGTGTATACAGTGAGCATGCTGTGAATAATATGTGTATATAGTGAGCATGCTAAGAATATATGTGTATATAGTGAGCATGCTATGAATATATGTGTATATAGTGAGCATGCTATGAATATATGTGTATGTAGTGAGCGTGCTATGAATATATGTGTATGTAGTGAGCATGCTATGAATATATGTGTATATAGTGATCATGCTATGAATATATGTGTATATAGTGAGCATGCTATGAATATATGTGTATACAGTGAGCGTGCTATGAATATATGTGTATATAGTGATCATGCTATGAATATATGTGTATATAGTGATCATGCTATGAATATATGTGTATATAGTGAGCATGCTATGAATATATGTGTATACAGTGAGCGTGCTATGAATATATGTGTATATAGTGAGCGTGCTATGAATATATGTGTATATAGTGAGCGTGCTATGAATATAGGTGTATGTAGTGAGCGTGCTATGAATATATGTGTATACAGTGAGCGTGCTATGAATATATGTGTATATAGTGAGCATGCTATGAATATATGTGTATGTAGTGAGCATGCTATGAATATATGTGTATATAGTGAGCATGCTATGAATATATGTGTATATAGTGAGCATGCTATGAATATATGTGTATGTAGTGAGTATGCTATGAATATATGTGTATATAGTGAGCATGCTATGAATATATGTGTATACAGTGAGCATGCTATGAATATATGTGTATGTAGTGAGCATGCTATGAATATATGTGTATATAGTGAGCGTGCTATGAATATATGTGTATATAGTGAGCATGCTATGAATATATGTGTATACAGTGAGCATGCTATGAATATATGTGTATGTAGTGAGCATGCTATGAATATATGTGTATGTAGTGAGCATGCTATGAATATATGTGTATGTAGTGAGCGTGCTATGAATATATGTGTATATAGTGAGCGTGCTATGAATATATGTGTATATAGTGAGCGTGCTATGAATATATGTGTATATAGTGAGCATGCTATGAATATATGTGTATATAGTGAGCATGCTATGAATATATGTGTATATAGTGATCATGCTATGAATATATGTGTATGTAGTGAGTATGCTATGAATATATGTGTATATAGTGATCATGCTATGAATATATGTGTATGTAGTGAGTATGCTATGAATATATGTGTATATAGTGAGCGTGCTATGAATATATGTGTATATAGTGAGCGTGCTATGAATATATGTGTATATAGTGAGCGTGCTATGAATATATGTGTATGTAGTGAGCATGCTATGAATATAGGTGTATGTAGTGAGCATGCTATGAATATAGGTGTATGTAGTGAGCTTGCTATGAATATAGGTGTATGTAGTGAGCATGCTATGAATATAGGTGTATCTAGTGAGCTTGCTATGAATATAGGTGTATGTAGTGAGCATGCTAAGAATATATGTGTATATAGTGATCATGCTATGAATATATGTGTATATAGTGAGCATGCTATGAATATATGTGTATATAGTGATCATGCTATGAATATATGTGTATATAGTGAGCATGCTATGAATATATGTGTATATAGTGAGCATGCTATGAATATAGGTGTATGTAGTGAGTATGCTATGAATATATGTGTATATAGTGAGCGTGCTATGAATATATGTGTATATAGTGAGCGTGCTATGAATATATGTGTATATAGTGAGCGTGCTATGAATATATGTGTATGTAGTGAGCGTGCTATGAATATATGTGTATATAGTGAGCATGCTATGAATATATGTGTATATAGTGATCATGCTATGAATATATGTGTATATAGTGAGCATGCTATGAATATATGTGTATACAGTGAGCGTGCTATGAATATATGTGTATATAGTGAGCGTGCTATGAATATATGTGTATGTAGTGAGGCATGCTATGAATATATGTGTATACAGTGAGCGTGCTATGAATATATGTGTATATAGTGATCATGCTATGAATATATGTGTATATAGTGATCATGCTATGAATATATGTGTATACAGTGAGCGTGCTATGAATATATGTGTATACAGTGATCATGCTATGAATATATGTGTATATAGTGATCATGCTATGAATATATGTGTATGTAGTGAGCATGCTATGAATATATGTGTATATAGTGAGCATGCTATGAATATATGTGTATGTAGTGAGCGTGCTATGAATATATGTGTATATAGTGAGCATGCTATGAATATATGTGTATATAGTGAGCATGCTATGAATATATGTGTATATAGTGAGCGTGCTATGAATATATGTGTATATAGTGAGCGTGCTATGAATATATGTGTATATAGTGAGCATGCTATGAATATATGTATATATAGTGAGCATGCTATGAATATATGTGTATATAGTGAGCGTGCTATGAATATATGTGTATACAGTGAGCATGCTATGAATATATGTGTATGTAGTGAGTGTGCTATGAATATATGTGTATGTAGTGAGCGTGCTATGAATATATGTGTATGTAGTGAGTATGCTATGAATATATGTGTATATAGTGATCATGCTATGAATATATGTGTATATAGTGAGCGTGCTATGAATATATGTGTATGTAGTGAGTGTGCTATGAATATATGTGTATGTAGTGAGCGTGCTATGAATATATGTGTATATAGTGAGCGTGCTATGAATATATGTGTATGTAGTGAGTGTGCTATGAATATATGTGTATGTAGTGAGCGTGCTATGAATATATGTGTATATAGTGATCATGCTATGAATATATGTGTATATAGTGAGCATGCTATGAATATATGTGTATATAGTGAGCATGCTATGAATATATGTGTATACAGTGAGCGTGCTATGAATATATGTGTATATAGTGAGCATGCTATGAATATATGTGTATATAGTGAGCATGCTATGAATATATGTGTATATAGTGAGCGTGCTATGAATATATGTGTATACAGTGAGCATGCTATGAATATAGGTGTATGTAGTGAGCATGCTATGAATATATGTGTATGTAGTGATCATGCTATGAATATATGTGTATGTAGTGAGCGTTCTATGAATATATGTGTATATAGTGAGCATGCTATGAATATATGTGTATGTAGTGAGTATGCTATGAATATATGTGTATATAGTGAGCATGCTATGAATATATGTGTATATAGTGAGCGTGCTATGAATATATGTGTATATAGTGAGCGTGCTATGAATATATGTGTATATAGTGAGCATGCTATGAATATAGGTGTATGTAGTGAGTATGCTATGAATATATGTGTATATAGTGAGCATGCTATGAATATATGTGTATATAGTGAGCATGCTATGAATATATGTGTATATAGTGAGCATGCTATGAATATATGTGTATATAGTGAGCGTGCTATGAATATATGTGTATATAGTGATCATGCTATGAATATATGTGTATACAGTGAGCGTGCTATGAATATATGTGTATATAGTGAGCATGCTATGAATATATGTGTATATAGTGAGCATGCTATGAATATATGTGTATATAGTGAGCATGCTATGAATATATGTGTATATAGTGAGCATGCTATGAATATATGTGTATACAGTGAGCGTGCTATGAATATATGTGTATATAGTGAGCATGCTATGAATATATGTGTATATAGTGAGCATGCTATGAATATATGTGTATGTAGTGAGCGTGCTATGAATATATGTGTATGTAGTGAGCGTGCTATGAATATATGTGTATATAGTGAGCGTGCTATGAATATATGTGTATATAGTGAGCATGCTATGAATATATGTGTATATAGTGAGCGTGCTATGAATATATGTGTATGTAGTGAGCATGCTATGAATATATGTGTATATAGTGAGCATGCTATGAATATATGTGTATATAGTGAGCATGCTATGAATATATGTGTATATAGTGAGCGTGCTATGAATATATGTGTATGTAGTGAGCATGCTATGAATATATGTGTATATAGTGAGCATGCTATGAATATATGTGTATATAGTGAGCGTGCTATGAATATATGTGTATATAGTGAGCGTGCTATGAATATATGTGTATATAGTGAGCATGCTATGAATATATG
>NC_134687.1:4178068-4243068 GCF_050947455.1 Rhinoderma darwinii
TGATGGTAGAAATAGACCACAGTGTCCTTCTAGTCGGTCCTTATATGATGTCCTCAATATTTTATTATCTTCGGTAACATATATATATATAGCTTTATCCCAGCACTAATGTCATTTCTGTATTTTCATGCTTAGAGTATATGACACTATTCACATTGTTCAAGTAAAGTTGTTGCCTCATCTATACCAATAAATATTCACTTCTAGAAAATCCCAATGTTACTAATACAAGACAAAGTGAAGTAATACTATACATTATATACTATATATACTAGTGATGTTACATCTGACCACAAGATGTCGCCGGTGCTCAGACTGCACAAACTTTTAACCACAAGATTCATGTACAGTAAACAAAGCCTAAAGTTTTCATTAAAAGGGCATGACCACACATGGCGGAATTCCTCCGCAACTGTCCGCATCAATGCCGCACCTAATCCGGGTTGCGGATTACGGCTGCGGATCTGCACAAAATGTGCAGAAAATTGATGCGGACTGGCCGCTGCGGACTGCAGGAAAAGTGCTTCCCTTCTCCCTATTCAGTGCAGGATAGAGAGAAGGGACAGCACTTTCCCTAGTGAAAGTCAAAGAAATTCATACTTACCGCCCGTTGTCTTGGTGACGCGTCCCTCTTTCGGCATCCAGCCCGACCTCCCTGGATGACGCTCCAGTCCATGTGACCGCTGCAGCCTGTGCTTGGCCTGTGATTGGCTGCAGCCGTCACTTAGACTGAAGCGTCATCCTGGGAGGCCGGACTGGAGACAGACGCAGGGAGTTCTCGGTAAGTATGAACTTATATGTTTTTTTACAGATACATGTATATTGAGATCGGTAGTCACTGTCCAGGGTGCAGAAACAGTTACTGCCGATCGCTTAACTCTTTCAGCACCCTGGACAGTGACTATTTACAGACGTCTCCTAGCAACGCTCCCGTCATTACGGGAGCCCCATTGACTTCCTCAGTCTGGCTGTAGACCTAGAAATACATAGGTCCAGCCAGAATGAAGAAATGTCATGTCAAAAAAGCAAGACGCATCCGCAGCACACATAACATGTGCATGACAGCTGCGGACTTCATTGCGGAACTTAGAATCTCCATTGAAGTCAATGGAGAACTTCCGCAATGAGTCCGCAACCAGTCCGCCACTGGTCCGCAACATCCATTGTATGCTGCGGACACCAAATTCCGCACCGCAGCCTATGCTCCGCAGCGGAATTTTCAGCCACGTCTAAACGAAGCCTACTAAAAAAAAGTGGAAGGCAATGGAGAAACGGCTCCGCTGCGGATTAACGCTGCGGAGTGTCCGCAGCGGAATTCAAGAGCAATTCCGCCACGTGGGGCTTTGCCCTAATACTGCTCCCTATATACAAGAATATAACTAGTATAATACTGCCCCCTATATACAAGAATATAACTACTATAATACTGCTCCTATATACAAGAATATAACTACTATAATACTGCCACCTATATACAAGAATATAACTACTATAATACTGCCTCCTATATACAAGAATATAACTACTATAATACTGCTCCTATATACAAGAATATAACTACTATAATACTGCCCCTATATACAAGAATATAACTACTATAATACTGCCTACTATATACAAGAATATATCTACTATAATACTGCCCCCTATATACAAGAATATAACTACTATAATACTGCCTCCTATATACAAGAATATAACTACTATACTACTGCCCGCTATATACAAGAATATAACTACTATAATACTGCCCCCTATGTACAAGAATATAACTACTATAATACTGCTCCTATATACAAGAATATAACTACTATAATACTGCCTACTATATACAAGAATATATCTACTATAATACTGCCCCCTATATACAAGAATATAACTACTATAATACTGCCCCCTATATACAAGAATATAACTACTATAATACTGCTCCTATATACAAGAATATAACTACTATAAAACTGCCCCCTATATACAAGAATATAACTACTATAATACTGCTGCTATATACAAGAATATAACTACTATAATACTGCCCCTATATACAAGAATATAACTACTATAATACTGCCCCCTATATACAAGAATATAACTACTATAATACTGCACCTATAAACAAGAATATAACTACTATAATACTGCTCCCTATATACAAGAATATAACTACTATGATACTGCTCCTATATACAAGAATATAACTACTATTATACTGCCCCCTATATACAGGAATATAACTACTATAATACTGCCCCTATATACAAGAATATATCTACTATAATACTGCCCCCCTATATACAAGAATATAACCACTATAATACTACCCCCTATATACAAGAATATAACTACTATAATACTGCCTCTATATACAAGAATATAACTACTATAATACTGCTCCTATATACAAGAATATAACTACTATAATACTGTCCCCCTATATACAAGAATACAACTACTATAATACTGCTCCTATATACAAGAATATAACTACTATAATACTGCTCCCTATATACAAGAATATAACTACTATAATACTGCTCCCTATATACAAGAATATAACTACTATAATACTGCTCCTATATACAAGAATATAACTACTATAATACTGCCCCCTATATACAAGAGTATAACTGCTATAATACTGCCCCTATATACAAGAATATATCTACTATAATACTGCCTCCTATATACAAGAATATAACTACTATGATACTGCCCCTATATACAAGAATATAACTACTATAATACTGCCCCTATATACAAGAATATAACTACTATAATACTGCCCCCTATATACAAGAGTATAACTGCTATAATACTGCCCCTATATACAAGAATATATCTACCTATAATACTGCCTCCTATATACAAGAATATAACTACTATGATACTGCCCCTATATACAAGAATATAACTACTATGATACTGCCCCTATATATAAGAATATAACTACTATAATACTGCCCCCTATATACAAGAATATAACTACTATAATACTGCCCCCTATATACAAGAATATAACTACTATAATACTGCCCTATAGACAAGAATATAACTACTATAATACTGCCTCTATATACAGGAATATAACCACTATAATACTGCCCTATAGACAAGAATATAACTACTATAATACTGCCCCCTATATACAAGAATATAACTACTATAATACTGCCCCTATATACAAGAATATAACTACTATAATACTGCCCCCTATATACAAGAATATAACCACTATAATACTGCTCCTATATACAAGAGTATAACTACTATAATACTGCCCCCTATATACAAGAATATAACTACTATAATACTGCTCCTATATACAAGAATATAACTACTATAATACTGCTCCTATATACAGGAATATACCTACTATAATACTGCTCCTATATACAAGAATATAACTACTATAATACTGCCCCTATATACAAGAATATAACTACTATAATACTGCCCCCTATATACAAGAATATAACTACTATAATACTGCTCCTATATACAAGAATATAACTACTATAATACTGCTCCTATATACAAGAATATTACTACTATAATACTGCTCCTATATACAGGAATATACCTACTAGAATACTGCTCCTATATACAAGAATATAACTACTATAATACTGCCCCCTATATACAAAAATATAACTAGTATAATACTGCCGCCATATACAAGAATATAACTACTATAATACCGCCTCTATATACAAGAATATAACTACTATAATACTGCTCCTATAATACAAGAATATAACTACTATAATACTGCCCCTATATACAAGAATATAACTACTATAATACTGCTCCTATATACAAGAATATAACTACTAAAATACTGCTCCTATATACAAGAATATAACTACTATAATACTGCTCCTATATACAGAAATATACCTTCTATAATACTGCTCCTATATACAAGAATATAACTACTATAATACTGCCCCTATATACAAGAATATAACTACTATAATACTGCACCCTATATACAAGAATATAACTACTATAATACTGCTCCTATATACAAGAATATAACTACTATAATACTGCTCCTATATACAGGAATATACCTACTATAATACTGCTCCTATATACAAGAATATAACTACTATAATACTGCCCCCTATATACACAAGAATATAACTACTATAATACTGCCCCTATATACAAGAATATAACTACTATAATACTGCCTCTATTTACAAGAATATAACTACTATACTACTGCTCCTATATACAGGAATATACCTACTATAATACTGCTCCTATATACAAGAATATAACTACTATAATACTGCCCCCTATATACAGGAATATAACTACTATAATACTGCTCCTATATACAAGAATATAACTACTATAAGGGCATGGCCCCACGTGGCGGTTTTCCTCCGCAACTGTCCGCATGAATGCCGCACAGAATCTGCGTTGCAGATTCTGCGGCGGATCTGCCCAAAATGTGCAGTAAATATATGCGGACTAGCTGCTGCGTACTGCGGTAAAAGTGCTTCCCTTCTCTCTATCAGTGCAGGATAGAGAGAAGGGACAGCACTTTCCCTAGTGAAAGTAAAAGAATTTCATACTTACCGGCCGTTGTCTTGGTGACGCGTCCCTCTTTCGGCATCCAGCCCGACCTCCCTGGATGACGCGGCAGTCCATGTGACTGCTGCAGCCTGTGATTGGCCTGTGATTGGCTGCAGCCGTCACTTAGACTGAAACGTCATCCTGGGAAGCCGGACTGGAGATAGAAGCAGGGAGTTCTCGGTAAGTATGAACTTCTATTTTTTTGACAGGTTGCTGTATATTGGGATCGGTTGTCACTGTCCAGGGTGCAGAAACAGCTACTGCCGATCGCTTAACTCTTTCAGCACCCTGGACAGTGACTATTTACTGACGTCTCCTAGCAACGCTCCCGTAATTACGGGAGCCCCATTGACTTCCTCAGTCTGGCTGTAGACCTAGAAATACATAGGTCCAGCCAGAATGAAGAAATGTCATGTCAAAAAAGCAAGACGCATCCGCAGCACACATAACATGTGCATGACAGCTGCGGACTTCTTTGCGGAATTTAGAATCTCCATTGAAGTCAATGGAGAACTTCCGCAATGAGTCCGCAACCAGTCCGCCACTGGTCCGCAACATCCATTGTATGCTGCGGACACCAAATTCCGCACCGCAGCCTATGCTCCGCAGCGGAATTTTCAGCCACGTCTAAACGAAGCCTACTAAAAAAAAGTGGAAGGCAATGGAGAAACGGCTCCGCTGCGGATTAACGCTGCGGAGTGTCCGCAGCGGAATTCAAGAGCAATTCCGCCACGTGGGGCTTTGCCCTAATACTGCTCCCTATATACAAGAATATAACTAGTATAATACTGCCCCCTATATACAAGAATATAACTACTATAATACTGCTCCTATATACAAGAATATAACTACTATAATACTGCCACCTATATACAAGAATATAACTACTATAATACTGCCTCCTATATACAAGAATATAACTACTATAATACTGCTCCTATATACAAGAATATAACTACTATAATACTGCCCCTATATACAAGAATATAACTACTATAATACTGCCTACTATATACAAGAATATAACTACTATAATACTGCCTACTATATACAAGAATATATCTACTATAATACTGCCCCCTATATACAAGAATATAACTACTATAATACTGCCTCCTATATACAAGAATATAACTACTATACTACTGCCCGCTATATACAAGAATATAACTACTATAATACTGCCCCCTATGTACAAGAATATAACTACTATAATACTGCTCCTATATACAAGAATATAACTACTATAATACTGCCTACTATATACAAGAATATAACTACTATAATACTGCCTACTATATACAAGAATATATCTACTATAATACTGCCCCCTATATACAAGAATATAACTACTATAATACTGCCCCCTATATACAAGAATATAACTACTATAATACTGCTCCTATATACAAGAATATAACTACTATAAAACTGCCCCCTATATACAAGAATATAACTACTATAATACTGCTGCTATATACAAGAATATAACTACTATAATACTGCCCCTATATACAAGAATATAACTACTATAATACTGCCCCCTATATACAAGAATATAACTACTATAATACTGCACCTATAAACAAGAATATAACTACTATAATACTGCTCCCTATATACAAGAATATAACTACTATGATACTGCTCCTATATACAAGAATATAACTACTATTATACTGCCCCCTATATACAGGAATATAACTACTATAATACTGCCCCTATATACAAGAATATATCTACTATAATACTGCCCCCCTATATACAAGAATATAACCACTATAATACTACCCCCTATATACAAGAATATAACTACTATAATACTGCCTCTATATACAAGAATATAACTACTATAATACTGCTCCTATATACAAGAATATAACTACTATAATACTGTCCCCCTATATACAAGAATACAACTACTATAATACTGCTCCTATATACAAGAATATAACTACTATAATACTGCTCCCTATATACAAGAATATAACTACTATAATACTGCTCCTATATACAAGAATATAACTACTATAAGGCTGGGTTCACACGTGGCGGAATTTCACTTAAATTCCGCTGCGGACACTCCGCAGCGTTAATCCGCAGCGGAGCCGTTTGTCCATTGACTTCCACTTTAATTTAGCAGTGTTCGTTTAGATGATGCGTAAAATTCCGCTGCGGAGCATAGGCTGCGGAGCGGAATTTGGTGTCCGCAGCATGCTCTGTCTGTTGCGGAGCAGTGGCGGACTCATGGCGGAATTTCTCCATTGACTTCAATGGAGATTCTAATTTCCGCAATGAAGTCCGCAGCTGTCATGCACATGTTATGTGTGCTGCGGATGCGTCTTGCTTTTTTAACTTGACATTTCTTCATTCTGGCTGGACCTATGTATTTCTAGGTCTACAGCCAGACTGAGGAAGTCAATGGGGCTCCCGTAATGACGGGAGCGTTGCTAGGAGACGTCAGTAAATAGTCACTGTCCAGGGTGCTGAAAGAGTTAAGCGATCGGCAGTAACTGTTTCTGCGCCCGGGACAGTGACTACCGATCCCAATATACAGCTATCTGTAAAAAAAAATGAAGTTCATACTTACCGAGAACTCCCTGCTTCTGTCTCCAGTCCGGCCTCCCAGGATGACGTTTCAGTCTAAGTGACAGCTGCAGCCAATCACAGGCCAATAACAGGCTAATAACAGGCTGCAGCGGTCACATGGACTGCCGCGTCATCCAGGGAGGTCGGGCTGGATGCCGAAGGAGGGACGCGTCACCAAGATAACGGGCGGTAAGTATGAATTTCTTTGACTTTCACAAGGGAAAGTGCTGTCCCTTCTCTCTATCCTGCACTGATAGGGAGAAGGGAAGTACTTTTACCGCAGTCCGCAGCAGCTAGTCCGCATCAATTTACTGCACATTTTGTGCAGATCCGCAGCAGAATCTGCAACGCAGATTCTGTGCGGCATTGATGCGGACAGTTGCGGAGGAAATCCGCCACGTGTGGTCATGCCCTAATACTGCCCCCTATATACAAGAATATAACTACTATAATACTGCTCCTATATACAAGAATATAACTACTATAATACTGACCCTATATACAAGAATATAACTACTATAATACTGCCCCTATATACAAGAATATAACTACTATAATACTGCCCCTATATACAAGAATATAACTACTATAATACTGCCCCTATATACAAGAATATAACTACTATAATACTGCCCCTATATACAAGAATATAACTACTATAATACTGCTCCTATATACAAGAATATAACTACTATAATACTGCCCCTATATACAAGAATGTAACTACTATAATACTGCTCCTATATACAAGAATATAACTACTATAATACTGCTCCCTATATACAAGAATATAACAACTATAATACTGCCCCCTATATACAAGAATATAACGACTATAATACTGCTCCTATATACAAGAATATAACTACCATAATACTGCTTCTATATACAAGAATATAACTACTATAATACTGCCCCCTATATACAAGAATATAACTGCATGATATATTAATATTCCTCCAGTTTAAATTCAAATTATTTTTCATATCTTTCCTATACACAGTCTTAAGACTTTCCAAGATATTCTGCCTGACAGTTTTACAGGAGAGTTCTTCTTTATTGATGACCAGGCTGCATCGCGCACACCACAGATGGTACAGGGTCACCACATTTATGACATATAATGAACTTCTATCATATACACTAAGTTCAGGCTGGAAGTCTCCATACAGCAGCTGAGAGTATGGCTGTCCCATTAGATGTGGTAACTGCAGGGACAGGGACACAGCTTCCCATAATTGTATACTGAAAGGACACTCTAACAGTAGATGTTCCATGGTCTCTAGTATCTGGGGACACTCTTCTCTAGGACAGAATCTGTCCAACACGAATCTACACTTAAGGTTGGCTCTAACATACATTTTGCCATGGAATCCCAACCATGCCACGTCCCTCATGTGCGGAGGAACTCTAGAGTCATCCAGGATTTTTGCAGCCTGCCTTATATCAAGGCTCGGGGCTTCCCTCAATTGTATATGGACAGTGAACTGACATCTAAGGAGCTTCTTGTACAACTCCTTCCTATGGAGTAACTTGACATCGTCATACAATATCTTCCATTTAATGATCTTCCTGATTATATTGACTCCATACCAAGACACGTTATTCTTAATGCGCCCTGAGATCCTCTTTATGGGGTCACCTATTGACCACACAGACACAAACTGCTGGATCTGACTTTTAAACAAACAGCCCCATGGCTTGACCTCAGCATTCTTACAAAATAAAAAATTCTTCATCAGAAACATCAGACTAAAGAAGAGCTCCGGGCAGGGCATGGAGAGACCACCTTCCTTATGAGGGAGATAGACAATGTTCCTCCTGACTACATTGACCCTGTTACCCCACAAGAAGCGGAAGAAAACGTTTGTCAGTCTGGGAAGTAAAGTATCCGGTACTGGAAACACCACACTGATATATAGGAAGAGCGGGAGGAGGAAGCTCTTCACCAGGCGGACCTTCTCCTGATACGTCAGCCGCCAGTGCTTCCAGCTCAGCACCTTCTGCTCACACAGCGCTAACTTCTCCTCCCAGTTCACCTTCCCTTCATCCACAGCTCCAAACACAACCCCCAAAATCTTTATCTTCTCCTGAACTGTTCTGAAGGACACCGAGAAGACATCGCTGTCACTTCCCAACCACAAGGCCTCGCTCTTCTCCATATTCACAGCAGAATTAGACACCTGGGAAAACCTGGCTATCTCTTGCTGTAGAGCTGCACAGTCACCAGCAGAAGACAACATGACCGTCACGTCATCCGCATAGGCGCAGAACTTTATCTCCTCTACTTTATTCTGCAAATGACATTTCAACCCCATAAACTTTTTATTGTCCTGCAATTTCCTTAAAAATGGATCCAGACTAAACACATATAATAATGGGCTGAGAGGGCAGCCTTGCCGCACACCCGACTTTATACTGAAGGCGTCTGCCAAGTGACCATTAATCAGAGGCCGGCTAACTGCCTCCTTATACAGAACCTGCAGCCATTGTACAAACTGCGCAGGAAGGCCGTACTCCAACAACAACACCTGATACAGGAAATCATGATGGACTCTATCAAAGGCCTTACTCTGGTCTAAGCCTACTATATATGTCCCCACCTCATGCTGCTTAATATAAGTCATGGATTCTCTCATCAGCAGCAAGGAGTCCTCTATAGTCCGGCCTTTCACACCACACGTCTGATTAGGGATGATGAGATCATCCGCCACCTCACTCAGCCTGTAATACAAGATCTTGGCCAGGACTTTATAATCCATGTTCAGCAGGGACAATGGACGCCAATTTTTTAAATCTTTCAGATTTCCCTTCCTTGCTAGCAGAACTAGAACAGATTTATACTGTGATGGTAAAAGTTTCCCAGCAGAGAGACAATCATTATATACCTGCACCAGGTCAGGGGCCAATAAATCCCTGAACTCCTTATAAAACTCGCTGGTCAGGCCGTCCAGACCAGGACTCTTCTTGGTTTTTAAGGAATCAATGCTCCTCCTGACCTCCTCCTCAGATATAGGGTCAGCCATGCTATCTGCCTGCGCTGGATCTCATTTTGGCAGGGTCACACTCTTCAGATAGTCTTTTATGTCGTCATCTCTAATCTGACTCCCTTCAAACAGTTTTCCATAATAATTTCCAATGATTTTATGAAGTATTTTCTGTTATGATTGCTCCATCCCGTTCTCATCTAATAGACTCACCAGAAGTTTCTTACTAACCCGGTTCTTACAGGCAATGAAGGGATCTGGGGTATGAACCCCCCAACTATCAAACTGGCCTTCTGCCTTCAGAGACTTGAGGCGATCATACTGCAGCTGTCTCATCTTCTGCTTTATCTGGCGGACGCTGTCGCCGTCTACCTGCTCTCCACTATTCATCTTACTATATAGACGGCTCAATAGCAGTCTCAGGGCAGAATACCTCATATACTCCATATTACTCCGTCTCTTTGCGGCTCTTATAATAAACTGCTTGATGTCTCTTTTCATGTCCTCCCACCACTCCGCTGTATCATTGCACATACACTGGGTAGTTCTCCGGTCATTATAAAATGTGATAAAGGACTCTTTAAACTCTGGATCCTGGAGCGCAGAGCTATTTACCTTCCAGTAACCCTTACCATAGACCACAGCAGATCCAGCGTTATACTCACCATACAATGGTCAGAGAACTCTATAGGACTTATCCTATACTGAGAACACTTCAATTCTTTCTTAATGTACACACGGTCTATTCTGCTTGCATGACCTCCCTTTTGATAAGTGTAAGCTTTACGACTACAATGTAGACCATAGGGGTCCACTAAATGAGCCTGCTGGACTAGATTATTGAGAAAATTTTCATCATATCTCAATCTTTTGTGACTACTGGAACGATCCACATTACTGGAGACACTATTGAAGTCCCCACTCAAAAAAAAGACCTTAGAAGTAAAACAATAGGGCTTAATATTTTGGAATAATTCCCTCCTCTCTTTTCTGGTTTGCTGGGCATAGATATTAATGACTCTATAATGTACAGTGTCCAGGGTAAAGTCCAGCATCAGGCAGCGGCCGGAGCAGATCTCCAGGACTTTCTCCACCAGTCCAAAGGACCAGAATGATGGTCCGTGTCTCCAGTCTCTCTTGGCTGCATACACCTGAGCATTGCTCTTCAGATAAGTCTCTTGTATAAAGATGATGTCAGATTTGTCGTCAGACAGACGCTGGACTATCGCCTGCCGCCTGCTCCTATTCTTCACACTGTTCACATTAATAGAGGTGATTTTCAGCCTCATCCTGGTTACAGATCTTTCCTACTTTTTTTCCTTCTTCCACTGCTATGTCCTGTAACACCCCATCTTTTGGTGGACATTGGGGGGTCAGAGTCTTCATCCTGAGGTTCGTCGTCTGGGTTGCGTGAGGAGACTTGCTCCATCTCTGCTTCTTCTTCCTGTTCATCTTCCCCCAGCGCACAGTAACTTCCCCCAGTTATCGCCAGCACTGGAGACTCCGGTGATTTCTTTGCAGCAGTGATTTTTTCCTAGAAGAATCATCTGTTTTACTTCTCCTTTTAACCGTCTGAAATCCCTCCTCATCCATACTGGTCACTGCGGCTGGATCAGCTGGTTCTTTACTGGTCGCTGCGGCTGGCCCAGCTGGTTTTTTACTGGTCGCTGCGGCTGGATCAGCTGGTTTTTTACTGGTCGCTGCGGCTGGATCAGCTGGTTCCTTACTGGTTGCTGCGGCTGGATCAGCTGGTTCCTTACTGGTGTTGGGCAGATGTTTAGATGTTTTGGTGACAGAGTGACTGGATATTTTACTTTTAGCATGACCTCTATTTTCAGTGGCTGGTGACACTTGTGCAGCATCCACAGATGGGACATTCGTCTCTGGAGCAGGGTCTCTGGTACTTTGGCTCACATCCTCGCTGGGACTTCCAGGTTCTGGGGTTGTATCTACACATATGGAGACATCCTCCTGGTCTTCCTCCATGGCTCCTTTAAAGGTCTCCTCTTTATTATGTTCTGCATGTGGACACTCCCGGAATGTATGTCCAGGTCCTAAGCACAGGTTACAGATGACAGGTCCTGTACAATCGTCCTTCACATGCCCAAACTGACCACATAGTGAGCACTTAATACGGGAACAGTTGAATGCCAGGTGTCTGCCCCCACATATATGGCACCGTCGCGGTTGTCCAGGGTAGTAACATACGCCTCTCTCCGAGCCCAGGTAGAAGGAGTGCGGCAGATATCTGGTCACTCCATTCTCCTGAACCAGCTGGATCTTGACAGAATACCCTCCATTCCAGATCTCCTCCTCATCATAGATCTTTGTTGGCAGTCTCTTCACCTCACAATATCTGCTCAACCAGTGCTGCAAATTTCTCCAGAGCCACCACCTCAGACTGGAACAGGACGGTGGCGGTGACTACCTGGGGTTTAGTCAGCTGGATGACATGTAGATGCTCCCACATCGCGTGCTCCTTTGTATCATTATAAATACTCCAGAACAAGTCTAGACTATATTGCAGCTTGAAACTGATGTCATAATTCCTGCTGGAGGGAACGTGGATCAGAACGAACACCTCAGAAGCTTTAAACTTCATAAACTCCTTCAGCAAAACTTTCCCAATGTAGAGTCTGGAGGGGAGGTTTTCCTCTGGTCCTGAGTACCTGATTCTGACCGCGTTCCTCCTCTGAGGTGTGGGGTTAGTCGGTCTTGTGATGCTGGAGAACAGTCTCCTGTACTGAGGTTTGTCAGCAGGTGGGTCAGGACTGGACCTCTCCTCAGCTGATTGTACTGCAGATCCTCCTGTGTCTGCTCCTGATCGCTGTGTAACCTGCACTCCATTCACTGACACTGCGGACGGCTGAACCTCCAGAACAGGGTCTGCAATGTCCACCTCAGCCTGTGCCGCTGGTTCATCAGATACCAGACTGTCAATCACCGGGCTGAGCGAGGTCTCACTTACAATGTCAGTATATGCGGCACTTTCTTGCTC
This sequence comes from Rhinoderma darwinii, assembly GCF_050947455.1. Taxonomy (NCBI): domain Eukaryota; kingdom Metazoa; phylum Chordata; class Amphibia; order Anura; family Rhinodermatidae; genus Rhinoderma; species Rhinoderma darwinii. The sequence continues at coordinate 4,191,230 of NC_134687.1, forward strand.
ACTCCCAGGAGTGCCACTCGCATTCACTTCATCTGTACTGCACATAGAGTCTACTGCAGTTAACCCCTCGTCAGCTGGCACACATTTCTCTGCAGCTTTAGCAGCATTTGTGTTGGCTGATTGCACAGACCCCACACATGATGAGAGATGTGATCCTCCAGCCACTGCACACTCATATCTTCCAGGGTTTCCCTGCTCCACAATATTATACACAGTCTTATAGTCAGTGTCTTTTTTTGCAATGATATTTATTCTCTTCACAGTTTGGGCTCTGGTCTCCCTTTTATTCTCCATTGCCCAGTTCTTTATTTTGGGTACTGTGCATGATTCTTTCTGCAATCTCTCCTTCAATATCACCAGCTCACGTGTGCAAACATCCAGACACTCACATTTCATCAGCTTTGCCTTTGGATCAGTCTCTTGGTTAATTTCAGTTCTCAACTTGCGAACTTGCATTTCCATTTTAAAGATATTTTTCTTTGTCATTTTTGTGCACAATTCACCAACATCATGAGATTCAGTTGACTCACCAGCCACCATTTCCAGATCATCACCTCCACCATCTCCATGCTGCAGGCCAAACTCCAGACTCTGGGCTTTCCCAGGATCATCAGCCCAGGACCCCTCCCCTCCACCTGGGTCAGAAGCCATGCATAGTCCTAACAGGGAGCTCACAAGCACACGTCTATCCTCTCCTATGGACAAGAATAGAACTACTATAATACTGCCCCCTATATACAAGAATATAACTACTATAATACTGCTCCTATATACAAGAATATAACTACTATAATGCTGCTCCTATATACAGGAATATAACTACTATAATACTGCCCCTATATACAAGAATATATCTACTATAATACTGCCCCTATATACAAGAATATAACTACTATATTACTGCTCCAATATACAAGAATATAACTACTATAATACTGCCCCTATATACAAGAATATAACTACTATAATACTGCTCCTATATACAAGAATATAACTACTATAATACTGCCTCCTATATACAAGAATATAACTACTATAATACTGCCCCTATATACAAGAATATAACTACTATAATACTGCCCCCTATATACAAGAATATATCTACTATAATACTGCCCCTATATACAAGAATATAACTACTATAATACTGCCCTCTATATACAAGAATATAACTACTATAATACTGCCCCTATATACAAGAATATAACTACTATAATACTGCCCCTATATACAAGAATATAACTACTATAATACTACTCCTATATACAAGAATATAACTACTATAATACTACTCCTATATACAAGAATATAACTACTATAATACTGCTCCCTATATACAAGAATATAACTACTATAATACTGCTCCTATATACAAGAATATAACTACTATAATACTGCCCCTATATACAAGAATATAACGACTATAATACTGCTCCTATATGCAAGAATATAACTACTATAATACTGCCCCTATATACAATAATATAACTACTATAATACTACTCCTATATACAAGAATATAACTACTATAATACTGCCCCTATATACAAGAATATAACTACTATAATACTGCCCCTATATACAAGAATATAACTACTATAATACTGCTCCTATATACAAGAATATAACTACTATAATGCTGCTCCTATATACAAGAATATAACTACTATAATACTGCCCCTATATACAAGAATATAACTACTATAATACTGACCCTATATACAAGAATATAACTACTATAATACTGCTCCCTATATACAAGAATATAACTACTATAATACTTCTACTATATACAAGAATATAACTACTACAATACTGCCCCCTATATACAAGAATATAACTACTATAATACTGCCCCTATATACAAGAATATAACTACTATAATACTGCCCCTATATACAAGAATATAACTACTATAATACTGCTCCTATATACAAGAATATAACTACTATAATGCTGCTCCTATATACAAGAATATAACTACTATAATACTGCCCTATATACAAGAATATAACTACTATAATACTGCCCCTATATACAAGAATATAACTACTATAATACTGCTCCTATATACAAGAATATAACTACTATAATGCTGCTCCTATATACAAGAATATAACTACTATAATACTGCCCCTATATACAAGAATATAACTACTATAATACTGCCCCTATATACAAGAATATAACTACTATAATACTGCTCCCTATATACAAGAATATAACTACTATAATACTTCTACTATATACAAGAATATAACTACTACAATACTGCCCCCTATATACAAGAATATAACTACTATAATACTGCTCCCTATATACAAGAATATAACTACTATAATACTGCCCCCTATATACAAGAATATAACTACTATAATACTTCCCCCTATATACAAGAATATAACTACTATAATACTTCTCCTATATACAAGAATATAACTACTATTATACTTCTCCTATATATGTAAAGGATCTGCCAGGTACAGCTTCTGTGTCAACGCCCATAGGTAATCAGTCTGCACCTGCTTCTATGTCTGTGAGACTGACTCCATCTTCCACCACTCAGGATGGCAGGCTTAGGAGTGGGAGAGCCTATCACAGCCTGGCCAGACGGAGCTAGCTCCCGCCCTCTGTCTATTTATACCTGCCTTTCCTGTTCCTCCTTGCTTGTGATTCTTCTCGTTTGCTTTCCTGGCCCTGCTGCAGCTTCTGAACTATTTGACCCTGCTTCATATTGACCCTGGCTTACTGACTACTCTCCTGCTCTGCGTTTGGTACCTCGTACACTCCTGGTTTGACTCGGCTTGTTCACTACTCTCATGCTCTGCGTTTGGTACCTCGTACCCTCCTGGTTTGACTCGGCTCGTTCACCACTCTTGTTGCTCACGGTGTTGCCGTGGGCAACTGCCCCATTTCCCTTAGCTTCTGTGTACCCTTGTCCGTTTGTCTGTCGTGCACTTATTGAGCGTAGAGACCGTCGCCCAGTTGTACCCCGTCGCCTAGGGCGGGTCGTTGCAAGTAGGCAGGGACTGAGTGGCGGGTAGATTAGGGCTCACTTGTCTGTTTCCCTACCCCCATCATTACAATATACAAGAATATAACTACTATAATACTTCTCCTATATATAAGAATATAACTACTATAATACTGCTCCTATATACAAGAATATAACTACTATAATACTGCTCCTATATACAAGAATATAACTACTATAATACTGCTCCTATATACAAGAATATAACTACTATAATGCTGCTCCTATATACAGGAATATAACTACTATAATACTGCCCCTATATACAAGAATATAACTACTATAATATTGCCCCCTATATACAAGAATATAACTGCTATAATACTGCCCCCTATATACAAGAATATAACTACTATAATACTGCTCCTATATACAAGAATATAACTACTATTATACTGCCCCCAGGAAAACAGCGCAGGCGCACCTCTGGACTCTGTTTATATTGCAGCCTCGCTGGCCATGTCATGAGTCTGTGTCCTCAGAAGCCAAAAAACCCCAGCGCCTAGGTTTGGTTAGAGAGACAACACTGGGCGTCACTGCATTTAATCGAGAACTCTCTTCCAAACTATTTATTCCCGTAAACATCATTGCTGGCGAGAGGTCCCATCCGGTCTCTGCCTACCTGGACTTGGCTCTGCAGCCAACTTCATCTGCCAAGACCTTGTGGATCTTCTTCAGTTGCCTACTGTCCTGCTAGAAAGGCCGTTGATCGTTGCCTCGGCAGATGGACTGCCATTGCCTGACCCAGTTTTGTCTGTTGAGACTTCAAGTGGGAGCTCTTCATGCTGAGCTCATCTCCGTGTTTGTCCAGTCCAAGGCCGTCAACCCCGTGCTGCTGGGTTTGCCTTGGCTCCGTTTGCACGTCCCAGTCCTGGATTGGAACTGGCAGGGTTGCCTTCTAGTTTCTCCATGTTCTCCGATGTCTTCAATAAAAAGGAGGCTGAGATCTTGCCGCCACATCGAGCATATGATTGTCCGATCGACCTGGTTCCTGAGTCATCCCCTCCTCGCGGTAGAGTATACCCTCTCTCCTTGCCAGAGACCCAGTCTATGTCGGCCTACATTAAGGAGAATCTGGAGAGGGGCTTCATATGTAAATCCTCATCTCCGGCCGGAGCGGGGTTCTTCTTTGTTAAGAAGAAAGATGGATCACTACGACCTTGCATTGACTACCGAGGCCTGAATCAGATCACTGTGAAGAACATGTACCCCCTGCCTTTGATTTCTGAACTGTTGGACCGCATACAGGGGGCAAATTTTTTTTTCAGTGGAAGACCGCATTTAATACTCGTGATGGGCACTACGAATATCTAGTTATGCCCTTCAGCCTGTGTAACTCCCCAGAAGTGTTTCAAGAATTTATCAATGACATTTTTCGTGATCTCCTCTATGTCTGTTTTATGGTGTATCTCAATGACATTTTGATTTTTTTCCCCAGATCCATTAACTCATCAGAGTCATGTCTGCCAGGTGTTGCTTCGTCTGAGGGAGAATCGTCTTTATGCCAAGCTAGAGAAGTGTGTGTTTGAGAAGAAGTCTCTATCCTTCCTGGGCTATATCATCTCTGATCAGGGCCTCAAGATGGACCCCGAGAAGGTAAAGGCTGTCCTGGAGTGGTCACGCCCCCAAGGCTTAAGGGCCATACAACACTTTCTAGGATTTGCCAACTTCTACCGACTGTTCATCCCCAACTTCTTATCTTTGACTGCTCCTATCTCCACCCTCACTAAAAAGGGTATGAATGCCAAGGTGTGGACTCCGGAGGCAGAAGCCGCATTTGAATCCTTAAAGAAAGCCTTCACGTCTGCCTCCATTCTGCACTATCCTGATGTGTCCCTACAGTTTTCGTTAGAGTTGGACGCTTCCTCAGTTGGTGTTGGTGCACTGTTGTCCCAGAAAAGATCGAAAGGCAAGGCTGTGGTATGTGGCTTCTATTCCAAGCTGTTTTCTTCCGCAGAGGGCAACTACTCGATTGGCGACCGGGAGTTACTGGCCATCAAGCTGGCTCTGCAGGAGTGGAGACATCTACTGGAGGGTGCAGTTCATCCTATCCTGGTCTTCACGGATCACAAGAACTTGACCCACCTACAGTCGGCCCAGCGGTTGAATCCTCGTCAAGCCAGGTGGTCGTTGTACTTTGCTCAGTTCCTGTTCGAACTCCACTAGCGACCTGCTGACAAAAATGTGAGGGCCGATGCCTTGTCTAGGTCTTTTGAAACTGAGGACACTGTGGAGACCCCACAGAATATTATTCATTCGTACTGCATCTTCTCTGTGAACCCTCTGCAGGTTAGAGACATTCCTCCGGGAAGGACTTTTGTGCGTCTGGCAGACAGAGGAAGAATCCTTCACTGGGGTCACAGTTCCAAGCTGGCAGGTCACGCGAGTGCTCGTAAGACCCAGGATCTAATCACCCGTCAGTTCTGGTGACCCACGCTGCCCAAAGACGTTATAGACTTTGTCTCCTCATGCACGGTATGCGCAGCAAATAAAGTTGCTCACTCCGGACCTGCTTCCTGTGCCCGTTGCTCCCTGGCAGCATGTCGCAATGGACCTTGCCACGGACCTTCCTCCTTCTTCGGGTTGCAGTGTGATCTGGGTGGTGGTGGATCGATTTTCTAAGATGGCTCATTTTGTTCCCTTGACCGGTCTGCCTTCTGCTATGCAATTGGCTGACCTCTTCATTCAACACATCTTCCGTCTGCACGGCTTGCCCCTACATTTTGTCTCGGATCGAGGGGTCCAATTCACCTCGAAGTTCTGGAGAGCACTCTGCGGTCTCCTCGGTGTAAAGTTGGACTTCTCTTCGGCCTATCATCCCAAGTCCAATGGGCAAGTCGAGAGGGTTAACCACATTATGGAGAACTATCTGCGTCACCTTGTTTCCAGGCAGAATGATGACGGGGTGCAGATGCTCCCGTGGGCAGAGTTCTCTTATAATAACCACACTAGTGAGTCTACCACCTCCCGTCCGTTCTTCATCGTCTACGGCCAACACCCTCGTATACCTCTTCCTGTCTCTACTATGTCCCAGGTGCCTGCAGCTGACTCTATCTTCAGGGACTTTCTGCAGATATGGCAACAGACCCTATCTTCTATCCAGCTGGCGGTGGACCGCATGAAGAGAAAGGCAGATACAAGAAGACAGGCCCCTCCACAGTGTTTTCCAGGTACGAGGGTCTGGTTGTCTTCAAGAATTATCCGGGTGAGGGTGCCGTCGTGCAAATTTGCCCCTAGGTTCTTCGGACCCTTCGAAATCCTGCTACAGACAACCCGGTATTTTACAAGGTGCGGCTCCCCCCTACCCTCAGAATTCCTAACTCCTTCCATGTCTCCTTGCTGAAGCCTGTGGTCCTGAACCGCTACTCCAGGATTCCTAGTTCCGCAGTGGTCCCTGGCGGCTCATCTGGGACTTTTGAAGTAATGGAGATTCTGACCACCAAGAAGAAGATGGGAGAAAGGACATTTTATTTAGTGGATTGGAGGGGGTTCAGCCCAGAAGAGAGGTCTTGGGAGCCAGAGGAGAACATCGATGCTCCTGTCCTCATGAGGAAGTTTATCTCCCGCTCTGGTCCCAAGAAGAGGGGGCGTAAGAGGGGGGATACTGTAACGTCAATGGACACGAACCGTCGTTCTGACTTACCCCACGACGGCCGTGGCCATGGACATCCGACTTGTGTGCAGCGTCGTCCTCCTGTGAGGTGCCGGCACTCACTTCCGGATACCTAGATTGTCTCTGGAGGGCGCGCGCGCCCGTGCATGCATGGTCTTAAAGGGCCAGTGCGCACATATTGCAGTAAGTCTGCAATCTAGCCCAGGATGCTCTGGGCTATAAAAATAGCTCTGCCCTTTTGTTCCTTGCCAGAGCGTTGTTTGTTACCCAAAGTTTTTCGTGCTAATGGTCTCCTAGTGTCTTCCAATTTCCCAGTGTACCCTGTTCCTGTATCCTGTTTCCGTGCTATCCTGTTCTAGTGCCGTGCTGAGCTGTTGCCATATTGTTCTGCGCTCCACACCTGTTCTGCTACGCCACACCTGATGTCTACCCGCTGCCTGGTCCCAGACGTGCCTGCCTTGCTACTGTCTACGTTGCCTCAAGTATCCTCTCTGAACTATTGACTCTGTACTTTATCTGTTTGGCCAGCTGCCATTCCGCTACGCGGTACGGCCCAGTGGGTCCACACCCCGCATCGTGACAACTCTCCTCCCACTTGGAGAGGGCATCACCTTTCCTCCAGCTTGTTGAAGGTCTTACTTATCCTCCAGTTTTTCGAGAATACCAACCTTCCTCCTGCTTGCTAAGGTCCTCATCTTTACCCCCGTTTGGAGAGCACCTTCTCTCTTCTAACACTTGACAATGACCTCACATCTGCACCAGCTTGTCAAGGGCCTCACCAACTTTTCTCCTGTTTGTAGAGTGCCTCACCTCTCCTCCCGCTTGTAGAGAACCTCACCTCCCTTCCAGCTTGTCGAGGACATCCCCTTTCCTCCTGTTTGTAGAGATCCTCAATTCTCCCACCACTTGTACAGGATCTCATCTCTCCTCCTGCTTGTTAAGGGTCTCACTTGTCCTCCAGTTTGTCAAGAGCCTTACCTTTCCTCCTGCTTGTCGAGGGCCTTACCTTTCCTACGGCTTGTCGAGGACCTCAGCTTTCCTTCAGCTTGCCGAGGACCTCACCTTTCCTCCTGCTTGTAGAGGAGCTCACCTTTCCTCCGGCTTGTAGATGACTTCTCCTTTCCTCCTGCTTGTAGGGGACCTCTCCTTTCCTCCTGCTTGTAGAGGACCTCACCTTTCCTCCGGCTTGTAGAGGACCTCACCTTTCCTCCGGCTTGTCGAGGACCTCTCCTTTCATCCTGCTTGTCGAGGACCTCACCTTTCCTCCTGCTTGTAGGGGACCTCTCCTTTCCTCCTGCTTGTAGAGGACCTCACCTTTCCTCCTACTTGTAGAGGACCTCTCCTTTCCTCCTGCTTGTCGAGGACCTCACCTTTCCTCCGGCTTGTAGAAGACCTCACCTTTCCTCCGGCTTGTAGAGGACCTCACCTTTCCTCCGGCTTGTAGAGGACCTCACCTTTCCTCCTGCTTGTAGAGGACCTCTCCTTTCCTCCTGCTTGTCGAGGACCTCACCTTTCCTCCAGCTTATAGAAGACCTCACCTTTCCTCCGGCTTGTAGAGGACCTCACCTTTCCTCCGGCTTGTAGAGGACCACAGCTTTCCTCCTTCTTGTAGAGGACCTCTCCTTTCCTCCAGCTTGTACAGGACCTCACCTTTCCTCCGGCTGTAGAGGACCTCCCCTTTCCTCCGGCTTGTAGAGGACCTCACCTTTCCTCCGGCTTGTAGAGGACCTCACCTTTCCTCCTGCTTGTAGAGGACCTCTCCTTTCCTCCTGCTTGTCGAGGACCTCACCTTTCCTCCAGCTTGTAGAAGACCTCACCTTTCCTCCGGCTTGTAGAGGACCTCAGCTTTCCTCCGGCTTGTAGAGGACCTCACCTTTCCTCCAGCTTGTAGAGGACCTCACCTTTCCTCCGGCTTGAAGAGGACCTCAGCTTTCCTCCGGCTTGTAGAGGACATCACCTTTCCTCCGGCTTGTAGAGGACATCACCTTTCCTCCGGCTTGTAGAGGACCTCACCTTTCCTCCGGTTTGTAGAGGACCTCACCTTTTCTCCGGCTTGACGAGGACCTCACCTTTCCTCCGGCTTGTAGAGGACCTCACCTTTCCTCCGGTTTGTAGAGGACCTCACCTTTCCTCCTGCTTGTAGAGGACCTCACCTTTCCTCCGGCTTGTAGAGGACCTCACCTTTCCTCCGGTTTGTAGAGGACCTCACCTTTCCTCCGGCTTTTAGAGGACCTCCCCTTTCCTCCGGCTTTTAGAGGACCTCACCTTTCCTCCTGCTTGTAGAGGACCTCACCACTTCTGCCGCTTTTTGTCTCACCTCTTTCAATTCCTCTAGTGGCTGCTGAGTATGCAGCAAATACAATACAAATTCTTAACATTGACCTATAAAGCTCTTTGATAAGACTGTAAAACTGTCTCTGCTATTCAAAGCGCAGCTTACCCCTCACCCAACCTCACGTTTCTAATCCTTTTGTTAATTAGATTGTCAGCTCTTGTGGGCAGAGACAGTATAATAATTAGTGTTTCCCAACTTCTGGGTTTCCCTGTAACTAATTTCGGGGTTTCCTGGTAGAGAGCTTCACGTTGTTTGCAGGGAATGGGGCGCTGTTTTTCAGCTCATGCATGGATGCCGGGCACGGGGTGGACTTTCTATGGTTTGGGCGGTTTTAATGTATTTTAAATGTGCATAATTGGGGTTCCTCAGAAAGGGAAAATATTTTAGAAGACCAGGGATAAAATATGAACCCACTAGAGACCAGGGAGAATCGTGGCATATAAGGCATTACATTGGTGACCGGCAGGAAGTCTTGGATTTTGTGTGACTACTTCTTATTGAGCAGCAATCTTCCAGCTCTTCACCTTGGTTTACCTGGTTCCAACCCTATAGAGACCAGTCCTACCATTAATGGTCATATTAACCCTTTATTACCCAGGATTCTTGTTTGCCTCAGTTAGACACAGAACCAATGAAGCAATAATCAGGTTTCCAGCACCGGCTGCTGATGTAACATTGGCGCAGAAGGACTGGGAGTTATCTCAGCCCAAAACGCTCATTCCCAGTGACTGGGGATCACTAAATCCCTCCAACCACGTTCTCTTCTGCAGCTCGTGCCCTCGTCTCAGGCCCATTACCAGCCGCCATCTGCCGAGGAGCTGGCAGAGTATTCAGGGCAGGGGACAACGGTATAAGAGAATGACCCTCCAGCCATTACTAGCAGCGGGTCACTTACTATAAGATGGTGATTGGTCTCACCCTCCACTGGACCACAGCATAATAAATGGCACACTGCGCCAGCGCCAAATATGGATGTCCCCAAAATACAGAAAGTGAAGGAGCCGCAGACAGAGAGGAATCATTGCTCCTCCTCTGAGTCCTATCTGCTTCTGGGAAAGCTGGGCCACCAGTGCAGCTCTAACTGGAGTTATGACGTGTCACCCAGCTTTCCCAGATTCCTGAATGGAAATTCTTGTAAAGCTGTAGTGGGATCCCTACCGATAAGGCTCCAGACCGGAACATCAATAAGAATAAAGCTCCGTGTGGTGAAATTTAACTTTGTAAATCTAACATCATCATATACTCCTGTCACATCCAAAGCTGCGTTTACAATTTTAATGGTTAGCCATTGACTCTCAAGCTGCAGGACCTCACATATGACTGCTGCCCCCTCCTGGTCAGTGTTGGTACAGATTATGATCTGCTCTTGTGCCTTGTGTACAGCAGTCTGACAAAATATAACATCTCCCGCAATGCAATGCATCTCAGTGCGGTACCAGATTACCAGATCTCATCTAAGCTGTTAGGTTGTCAGCACAGTGACAGGTAGCAACCAGTAGAATTGTCACTGCAGCTCTGGTTGTGCATGGGGTATAAGGCAGGATGTAGCAGCAGAACTGTGAATGCAGCTCTCGGTGTGACTGGGGCATAAGACATGATGTAATTGCAGAATTGTAAATGCAGCTTTAGATAGCATTGGAGTAAAATATATTATGTAACTGCAGCATTATGAATGCAGCTCTGGAAAGGATTAGAGTAAAAGACATGACGCAGCAGCAGAATTATGAATGCAGCTCTGAATATAACGAGACTATAATACAAGATGTAACAGTAGAATTGTAGCTGCACCTCTATGTGACAGACGTATAAGATCTGATGTAGCAGAAGGGTTATGAATTTTCTCTGGGTGTGACCGAAGTATAAGACGTGAAGTAACAGCACAATTGTGACCGCAGCTCTGGATGTAACTGGAGTATAAGATATAACTCAAGATGTTACAGCAGGTATTCAGGACACATGCAGAGAAATGGCAGTCCAGCCTCCGATCTGTATCCGTGGAGTAGAAAGGGTTCATGTACATGATGGCGGGCTGCCAATGTGCGGGGAACATCTGGCGGCAGGAACGCTGCATTTGACATAAACACGGTGACATTTGCCGCCAATGAGACATATCGCCGCTGCTGTAACTCTTCAGAATGATGTGTCCCTAGCACGGAGCTGGCGCACGGGGACCTGGCGCTGTTTATTGGCAGCATATGGCGCCTGTTTATTACTATGTGAGAGAGGTAGAAAATGAGGAGGAAGAAGCTAAACTGCTTCCTTAACCTTTCTGGATGTGTAAAGACTGCGGAGCAAACAGATGAGAGTCGCCGACGTCTGGAGACGATGAAGGTCACGTACCGAGGAGCCCAATGTGCCGCAGGAAGAGCCCACCCCAGCCAAAACCTATTAACCATTACAGTCAGAAGTACCGCAGCTTTCTAATATGACTTGTCTTACAATTCCTTATCCTTTTCAGGATCTCTGCTTCATGTCAGTGAATACCACCAGCTAAAAACTCCCCCAGGCCTGGTTCTGTTCACGCAGCTAAGAACTTGTTACGAGGATAAGGATTTGTGCTGCTGATAAGTTTACAGATGGACTGTCTTCACTGATACATTGTAACACACCATCAGCAGTGCGGGCAGGAGGAGATCTGGACAGGTTTTCAGTCTATGGCTGTGAATAAGAATTTTCCCATTCACTGACAGCTAAGAGGAATTAAAACAAAACGGGGCAGAGATCTCCCCTGGCGAGCAGCGGCGCCACACTGCTCTCGATTATTATTATTATTTTATATGTTTTATTATTATTAATATCTTTATTTATTATTATTACTGCTATTATTATTATCACCAATATTTATATTATTATTATTATCATCATTATATATTTATTATTATTATTATTATTATTATTATTATTATTATTATTATTATTATATTTATTATATTATTATTATTATTATTATTATTATTATTATTATTATTATTATTTGGTCTCTTACAGGACTCTGCCTGAGACAGGGATCGATCTTATTATTCTCATCCGCCTCACAGGAAATATGTTCTGGGTGAAGGAACTTGCTCGCTGGAGGATTCTTTCAAAATTGTATTTCCCGTGGAGCAAGTCGGCAAAGTCATTTGTGCGGTGCGCCCCGAGAAATGCGAAACGTCTCCTACTTGAGTCAAGGGAACCAAATGTATTTTTCTTGGGGTAAACCCTCAAAGAGTCTATGGTTACGGAGTGGAAGATGCCAGAGAGAGAGACAATAGCTGGAAGAATGGGGGTCCCCCCCCCAATGGTGGACATGGTTATTGCTATAGTGTCCGAGCACACAGTAATGTCTTCAGAGGACAGCGCCAACCTCACCAACCCTATAGATCAGAAGGTGGACTGTGCACTAAGAAGTGTTTACATGGCAGTGCAGCCCGGGTCAGAACCTCTATGACCTCTGTGAAGGTCTCTAAGTCTTTGAGGTCTTGGCTTATTCGACTGCAGGGTGACATCCATAGGGAAGGTCTTTTGATGTCCTTTAAGTCTATAGCATCTTCATGTGTGATGCAGCAGAGCAGGGAGTGAGGTTGTCAGACAGATTCATGGCAGGTCATCAGTATGTACGGCTTTAACCCTGGGCGGCAAGTGGCACCTCCAAGAACACCTTATGCGCCATGGAGTTTGAGCCAGGCAGATTATTTTGCACCAATTAAGATGAGTTTACAGAAAATCTGTTGAGCAAGGAAAAGTCCCGGCCAGTAGTCTCTAGGGGAAAGCAATATCATTTTTGTCACAATTTAGTTCCCCCTCCTTCATAGCCATTACCACCTCCACCAAGGATCGTCCAGGAGTCTCCTTCCAGAGAAGCCTCCATAGATTCTCCCGGGGCAGAGACAAGTCTTCTCTTTAACAAGCGGTGGGCGGATTGATTTCTGATGCCATTTACATTTCAGTGAGAATCCGGTTTGATTTATTTCCTTTGGAAGGACGGGGTTTGCTACAAGACCGATGGGCCACAAATATCGTGGAATATGGTTACACCATAGATTTGATTTCTTCTCCAGGAGTCAGGTTCATCTCACCACATCTACCATCCCTTCCTGCATGGAAACACGCCATGTTACAAGCCATAGAAGACCGGCTATTACGGAGGTGTCAGGCTCACTTAACCAGAAGCAAATAGTTTGGGTCGATGCCAGGGATCAGTTGGCAGTATTAAAGGTTCTCCTGTATTTTCACCAGCTGCTGTTGACCAGAGCTGTGAGAGTCTAGATAATGCCACCATAATGGCTGACATAAATCCATAGGGAAGAAGAGGGAGGATGGAGGGAGGGATGAAGTCCTACCGCCATCAGGGTGCAGGTGTCCGCTCCTTTGCCGTTCTTCTTATTTTTAGCCATTTAGAAACTTTGGTCAATTTAGAGCTTAAAAAGGCTCTGTCACCAGATTATAAGTGTCCTGTCTCCTACATAATCTGATTGGCGCTGTAATGTAGATAACAGTGGTCCTAGTAATAAAGAGGCTGTCACCAGATTATAAGTGTCCTGTCTCCTACATAATCTGATTGGCGCTGTAATGTAGATAACAGTGGTCCTAGTAATAAAGAGGCTGTCCCCAGATTATAAGTGTCCTGTCTCCTACATAATCTGATTGGCGCTGTAATGTAGATAACAGTGGTCCTAGTAATAAAGAGGCTGTCCCCAGATTATAAGTGTCCTGTCTCCTACATAATCTGATCGGCGCTGTAATGTAGATAACAGTGGTCCTAGTAATAAAGAGGCTGTCCCCAGATTATAAGTGTCCTGTCTCCTACATAATGTGATCAGCGCTGTAATGTAGATAACGGTGGTCCTAGTAATAAAGAGGCTCTGTAACCAGATTATAAGTGTCCTGTTTCCGACATAATCTGATTGGCGCTGTAATGTAGATAACAGTGGTCCTAGTAATAAAGAGGCTGTCCCCAGATTATAAGTGTCCTGTCTCCTACATAATCTGATTGGCGCTGTAATGTAGATAACAGTGGTCCTAGTAATAAAGAGGCTGTCCCCAGATTATAAGTGTCCTGTCTCCTACATAATGTGATCAGCGCTGTAATGTAGATAACGGTGGTCCTAGTAATAAAGAGGCTCTGTAACCAGATTATAAGTGTCCTGTTTCCGACATAATCTGATTGGCGCTGTAATGTAGATAACAGTGGTCCTAGTAATAAAGAGGCTGTCCCCAGATTATAAGTGTCCTGTCTCCTACATAATCTGATTGGCGCTGTAATGTAGATAACAGTGGTCCTAGTAATAAAGAGGCTGTCCCCAGATTATAAGTGTCCTGTCTCCTACATAATCTGATCGGCGCTGTAATGTAGATAACAGTGGTCCTAGTAATAAAGAGGCTGTCCCCAGATTATAAGTGTCCTGTCTCCTACATAATGTGATCAGCGCTGTAATGTAGATAACGGTGGTCCTAGTAATAAAGAGGCTCTGTAACCAGATTATAAGTGTCCTGTTTCCGACATAATCTGATTGGCGCTGTAATGTAGATAACAGTGGTCCTAGTAATAAAGAGGCTGTCCCCAGATTATAAGTGTCCTGTCTCCTACATAATCTGATTGGCGCTGTAATGTAGATAACAGTGGTCCTAGTAATAAAGAGGCTGTCCCCAGATTATAAGTGTCCTGTCTCCTACATAATGTGATCAGCGCTGTAATGTAGATAACGGTGGTCCTAGTAATAAAGAGGCTCTGTAACCAGATTATAAGTGTCCTGTTTCCGACATAATCTGATTGGCGCTGTAATGTAGATAACAGTGGTCCTAGTAATAAAGAGGCTCTGTCACCAGATTATAAGTGTCCTGTCTCCTACATAATCTGATCTGCGCTGTAATGTAGATAACAGTGTTTTTTATTTTGAAAAATGATCATTTTTTTAACAAGTTATGCACAATTATAGATTTATGCTAATTACTGTCTTAATGCCTAACTAGGTGTTTTTTTAACTTTTGACCAAGTGTGCGCTGTAAAGACGAGTGTATAACGCTGACCAATCAGAGATCACGCTTTGCTGTGTTAGTAAGTCCCACAGAAACGTTACCAAAGGGTCGGGAGTGTGAATAGACATCGCGTCCTGGCTGGAGGTGATGTCTATTCACTGTCAAGACACTTCAGTAACGTTAATGTGTGAGTAAGTGACAGCACAGCGAGATCACTATGCGCTGAGTACATGGATGGAGAGAAGATTACTGATTGGTCAGCGTCATACATTTCTCTTTACAACGCCCACTTGGTCAAAAGTAAAAACACGCCCAGTTGGGCATTAAGAAACTAATTTGCATAAATGTAAGATGATTTAGAACTTGCTCAAAAATTATTATAATCTGGTGACAGAGCCTATTTAAGCGCGTTTCCTACATTTGACCTCCTATCGGGTTTAAGGAGCCTATTGGCCCAGCCCTTTCAAATCGCTCATCCATGTCCTGTATCTTTCCCTAGACTCGTCCATGTCCTGTATCTTTCTCTGGACTCGTCCATGTCCTGTATCTTTCCCTAGACTCATCCATGTCCTGTATCTTTCTCTAGACTCATCCATGTCCTGTATCTTTCTCTAGACTCGTACATCTCCTGTATCTTTCTCTAGACTCGTCCATCTCCTGTATCTTTCTCTAGACTCGTCCATCTCCTGTATCTTTCTCTAGACTCGTACATCTCCTGTATATTTCCCTGGACTCGTCTATGTCCTGTATCTTTCTCTAGACTAATCCATCTCCTGTATCTTTCTCTAGACTCGTACATCTCCTGTATCTTTCTCTAGACTCGTCCATCTCCTGTATCTTTCTCTAGACTCGTCCATCTCCTGTATCTTTCTCTAGACTCGTACATCTCCTGTATATTTCCCTGGACTCGTCTATGTCCTGTATCTTTCTCTAGACTCGTACATCTCCTGTATATTTCCTTGGACTCGTCCATGTCCTGTATCTTTCTCTAGACTCGTACATCTCCTGTATCTTTCTCTAGACTCGTACATCTCCTGTATCTTTCTCTAGACTCGTCCATGTCCTGTATCTTTCTCTAGACTCGTCCATGTCCTGTATCTTTCTCTAGACTCGTACATCTCCTGTATCTTTCTCTAGACTCGTCCATCTCCTGTATCTTTCTCCTGTATCTTTCTCTAGACTCGTCCATGTCCTGTATCTTTCTCTAGACTCATCCATCTCCTGTATCTTTCTCTAGACTCGTCCATGTCCTGTATCTTTCTCTAGACTCGTCCATGACCTGTATCTTTCTCTAAACTCGTCCATGTCCTGTATCTTTCTCTAGACTCGCCCATGTCCTGTATCTTTCTCTAGACTCGTCCATGTCCTGTATCTTTCTCTAGACTCGTACATGTCCTGTATATTTCTCTAGACTCGTCCATGTCCTGTATCTTTCTCTAGACTCGTCCATGTCCTGTATCTTTCTCTAGACTCGTCCATGACCTGTATCTTTCTCTAGACTCGTACATCTCCTGTATCTTTCTCTAGACTCGTCCATCTCCTGTATCTTTCTCTAGACTCGTCCATGTCCTGTATCTTTCTCTAGACTCGTCCATGTCCTGTATCTTTCTCTGGACTCGTCCATCTCCTGTATCTTTCTCTGGACTCGTTCATGTCCTGTATCTTTCTCTAGACTCATCCATATCCTGTATCTTTCACTGGACTCGTCCATGTCCTGTATCTTTCTCTGGACTCGTTCATGTCCTGTATCTTTCGCTAGACTCGTCCATGTCCTGTATCTTTCTCTAGACTCGTCCATGTCCTGTATCTTTCTCTGGACTCGTCCATCTCCTGTATCTTTCTCTGGACTCGTCCATCTCCTGTATCTTTCTCTGGACTCGTCCATGTCCTGTATCTTTCTCTGGACTCGTACATCTCCTGTATCTTTCTCTGGACTCGTCCATCTCCTGTATCTTTCTCTAGACTCGTCCATCTCCTGTATCTTTCTCTAGACTCGTCCATGTCCTGTATCTCTCTTTATAATCGTCCATCTCCTGTATCTTTCTCTAGACTCGTCCATGTCCTGTATCTTTCTCTAGACTCGTCCATGTCCTGTATCTCTCTTTATAATCGTCCATGTCCTGTATCTCTCTTTATAATCGTCCATCTCCTGTATCTTTCTCTAGACTCGTCCATATAATGTATTTTACCAGCTAACATGTTTTTCCTTTTTGCAGGTTTTTTCGGAGCTATGATTGATTCATTGCAAATTGCACTTAAAAGCTTTTCTCGGTCCAGACCTCCAGCCGCTTGGCTTCCTTAGCAGATCATTATGCAGCGATCGGATAATACGCTGAAGACGATAAGGACGTGGTGCGACACAAACAGAGTCAAACTGTCAAACACGGGGAATGAACACAACTACAAACTGTGAAACTGCTGCAAGTCAAAGTAACAGCAGCAGCGACACCTTCCTGTACTCGGCTTGTACAGTGAAATAAAGAACAAAAGGACGGCGCCACCTTGTGTAGATCAGTAGGTCAGGGTGAGGATAAAATGACAAGAGTATGCTCACCGGAATGCGGAGGTTTTGAAGCGTATAATATCCACAGTGCTGCTGCCAGATCCGAGTCGGTGTCCAAGATGGGACCGCTTAGGTAGAGACAAGTGTAGGTACAAAAAGTGGATCTTTAGATGGCGCTGCTGTGTGGTGAGAAGGATAAGGACCGGAGTCTCGAGGTGTTGATAATAGGTTGAATTTATTAAGAATGGCCATTATCAACACCTCGAGACTCCGGTCCTTATCCTTCTCACCACACAGCAGCGCCATCTAAAGATCCACTTTTTGTACCTACACTTGTCTCGGCTTGTACAGGGAATAGTGGGGGAATAGTGGGGGAGCACGGACCCCGCTGACTCCGGTGTCTCTACAGATTGATATGTCCCTTGTAGCTGTGAATGATGCGTCTTCCCTGCCGGACTGTAGTGGACTGACACCATCTATCCAATAACTAAGTATTTCTGCTACATCGACCCTAAGGACTCGTCTAGTAAAGAAAGATTCATCAATGTAAAATGAAAGGTTCTTTAGCATTCTAATAGAGTGTCTTTTTGACTACTCACCAGATCTCTGCTTGCTGTCAGAAAATGGAAATACTCTTAAAATTCTCACACAACCATCTGTACGGTGCAACATTGATTAAGATACAAGATCTTTCCAATATTCTGCTAGACGGGGGCCATTGTATCCACAGTTTCCTGTCCCTAGAGTAAGACTCTGATACTCCGACGCCCTTTAGAGTATGTGCACACGAGAACTGTCTTTTGCGTCGGCACAGTAACGCTATTTCCATCACCATGCTTTACACTGCAGGTATCAGGTTTTTCTGTTGAGATCCATATCATTTGGTGCTGTGGACAAATAACTCAGTCTCTGCCCTGTCTTCTCAAAGTCCTGCTGTGTCCTAGGTTTTCATGGGTAATCTTTACATATGTCTTCTTACCAGTGGTCGCCTCATGTATTGGGACCCCAGTAGGGGTGAGATCTTCCTGTAGGTTCTGGGATGAAATTCTGGGTTTCTTAGAGACGTCTTCCGTCATCTTCTGCTCTGGGGTGGTCCTTGCTGGGACAGTCTGAAGTCAATTGTGTGACGTCTCATCCAGATGATCTTCAGGACGGGGGAAGGATTGATGACAATTTTTTGGTTACTTTATAAATCCCTCTCCAGACTCATCGCCATCTAGAACCCTCTATGTGAAGCCTCAGAGATTTCTGTGGATCCAGACCTGGGGACAGTGTCGGACAGGAGTACCTTGGGCCCACCAGAGGAAATAATTATTGGGGCCCACCCGTCAGCTATATAGAAATAATGCGACCACTCTTAATTGTGTAGTGAAATGTGTGCAGCAAACCAAAGACCAATATTACCCCCACATAGTGACCATATAGTGGTAGACACCAGTCCTACACAGACGCCCTGCAGACCATAGAACTTAAAGGAGATTTCCCATCTTAGAAATTTATGGCATATCCACAGGAAATGCCAAAAATGTCTGATAGAGGCCAGTCCCAGCTCTGGGACCTGCACTTTTATCTAGAACTGGCCGCAGAATCCAGACGGAGACCAGTGGAGAGAGGGTCACGTAGGTGCTCAGCTCTCTCCGCCTGGATTGGTCTCTGCCTAGATTCTGCAGCCAGTTCTAGATATAGGTGCGGGTCCCAGAGAGGGACCCGCATCTATCAGACATTTTTAGCATTTCCTGTGCATATGCTATAAATGTCTAAGATGGGAAAACTTCTTTAATACAATACAGTGACATCCAGTGACTTACTGGTGGCATCTTCTCAGATTGGAGTCACTCACTTTTCCTTTTCTTCTTCATCCAGCCCAGACTGCCCTGATGCCTTCTCCCAACTACAAATCGCCTCTGCAGTATTTGAAACACAAACATCTCTGGCTTCTCGCTTTTCTAGCACCTCCCCACCCTCTACAAAAACATCACCATTTATAGTGCCCCAGATGGAAATAATGACCCCTCGGTGCCACACACTATAATAGTACCCTCTTTAGGCCCCACACAGTAATAGTGCCACACATAGCCCCCTATAGATAGTGCCACACACAGCCCCCTGTAGATAGTGCCACACACAGCCCCCCCCCTTTGTGGATAGCTGTACACACAGCCCCCTGTAGATATCACCACACACAGCCCCCTGTAGATAGTGCCACACACAGCCCCCTGTAGATAGTGCCACACACCGTCCCTCTATTAGATAGTGCCACACACAGCCCCCCTGTAGATAGTGATACACACAGCCCCCTGTAGATAGTGATACACACAGTCCCTCTATTAGATAGTGCCACACACAGCCCCCCTGTAGATAGTGATACACACAGCCCCCTGTAGATAGTGATACACACAGTCCCTCTTGTAGACAGTGCCACACAATCCCCCCCCTGTAGACAGCGCCACACAATCCCCCCCACTGTATATAGTGCCTCACAGCCTTGCAAACACAAAAAAAAATTCTTCTTACTTAGCCCCGTTCCTGCGATGGACGAAGCTGCTCCACAGCCTGGGGACGCCGAGGCGGCACCCCTGCGTAGGCCAGTGTGATGCAGTGATGTCATTATACCGGCCTGCACATGGATTCTTCCCAGTGCCTTATAGGCTGCAGGCCTAACATGGCCTGCAGCCTATAGTGTTCAATTGTATTTGCATCATAAGGATGCGGACACAATTGAATGTGGCAGTCGCTAGCGACACCACCGGGCATGTAAATAGCGCCACACACAGCCCCCCCCTTGTAGATAGTGCCACACACAGCCCTCCCTTGTAAATAGTGCCACACAGCCCCCTTTGTAGATAGTGCCACACACAGCCCTCCCTTGTAAATAGTGCCACACAGCCCCCCTTGTAGATAGTGCCACACACAGCCCCCCCTTGTAGATAGTGCCACACACAGCCCTCCCTTGTAAATAGTGCCACACAGCCCCCCTTGTAGATAGTGCCACACACAGCCCCCCCTTGTAGATAGTGCCACACACAGCCCCCCCTTGTAGATAGTGCCACACAGCACCCCTTGTAGATAGTGCCACACACAGCCCCCGCTTGTAGATAGTGCCACATAGCCCCCCTCCTAGATAATGCCACACAGCCCCCCTTGTAGATAATGCCACACACAGCCCCTGCTTGTAGATAGTGACACACAGACCCCCCCTTCTAGATAATGCCACACGGCACCCCTTGTAGATATTGCCACACAGACCCTCCTTGTAAATAGCACCACATAGCCCCCCTTGTAAATAGCGCCACACTGACCCCCTTGTAAATAGCGCCACACTAACCCCCTTGTAAATAGTGCCACACACAGCACCCCCTTGTAGATAGTGCCACACGCAGCTACTGCTTGTAGATAGTGCCACACAGCCCCTCTTGTAGACAATGACACACAGCCCCCCCTTGTAGATAATGCCACACAGGCCCCCCTTGTAGATAATGGCACACACAGCCCCCTGTCTAGATAATGCCACACAGCCCCCCCTTGTAGATAATGCCATGCAGACCCTCCTTGTAAATAGTGCCACAGAGCCCCCTTTTAAATAGCGCCACACTGACGCCTTTGTAAATAGTGCCACACAGCCCCCTTTTAAATAGCACCACACAGCCCCCTTTGTAAATAGTGTCACACTGACCCCCCTTGTAAAATAGCGCCACACTGCCCCCCCTTGTAAACAGCCTCACACAGCCCCCCTTGTAAATAGTGCCAAACACAGCCCCCCTTGTAGATAGTGCCACACACAGCCCTCCTTGTAGATAGCAACACACACAGCCCATTGTAAATAGCGCCACACTGTAAACAGAGCGGAGAGCAGTAGCCTACCTCTACCACTCTCCGCTCTGCCTGACGTGACTTACCGGAGGAGCCGAGGAGGTCATGTGGCCGCAGGCAGCGGCAGAGTTCCTTCTGACTAGGGTCGATGACAGCCCGGTAGTGGACCAGTGAGGTCAGGTGACAGGCCAGGTGACTGGACTGGTCCACTCCCGGGCCATCACAGACCCCAGTCAGAATGCCGCCGCATGAACTCCTGGCTCTTCATAATGCTGATCGCTGATGCTGGTGTCCGACATACAGGGCGCCCCTTTCAGCAGCGATCAGCTGCTCTGCCACGGCGCCCCCCCTTCCCTACCCCCTAGTTGCGCCCGGGGCACATGCCCTGCCTGCCCCCCCCCTAGCTACGTCCTTGAAAAAAGCATAGGTGGACAGTCCATAGGCTGCAAACGGGAGGCACTTAGTTTGCCCTTCTTACACTTCCCCCCCAGTTTACCAAGTGCTGTCCTTGGCTCTCCATTTGCACATCCTGTCAGCAAAAAACCACGCCATGTTGGCCAAGATCACCAGCTCCCAGGTCAATGGCACTTCTACCTTCACCTCATCCTCCTGCTAGGCAGCCTCTTCTGATGACACTTCTTGAATTTTTTTTGCCCGGACTCTACAGCAAAGGTGAAGAACTTAAACCAGCTGTTCTATTCCAAGATCTCCGCAGATGTTAACGTCTTCCCAGTGGATAGACCGAGCAAATAGTGTGACTTCCTCCCCACCCAATCTTCGGCTCCTCTCGTCTTCCTCCGACTTCACTTCCTGCAGGTCTACTCTGTACTGTTCACTTCTGGGACAACACGCCTTATTCTCCACCGACTCCGCTCTGAGGCCGGACATATCAGCAGCTGGGGCTTCGGGGCCGTTGTGCAAGTTTAGTCCCAGTCCTTAAGACATTGTTAGATCATTCCAGAGTCGGCAGCCGGTGTCACCACATTGATCTCAGGCAGGACACCACAGCCAGTTCAGACGGATGTCCACAAGGGCGCCTTGTTTAATGACGTAAGCCCGCTAGTGGCCTATTTATCGAGGGGACCAGAGATAAAATACCTAATGATTATGTTGATATCTGGTCCCAAATATCAGTCCATTAGCATAAAATTGGTGAGGAGCGTCGGGCTGCTCAGAGGCCAAATGACAGGAAAGTTATAAACATTTTGACTAATTGGCTGCAGGTCATCTCGGTGTTGGGCTCATCATGGGGTAGAAGCATCCGGAACATTATTCTCAATGATTCATTAGGACACGATCTACAACTAGAAGTCCCACAGCGATATGATGAGGAGTTCCGTAGGCAGCGTCAATCTATGTCAGGCTGCTGAGCCCGCTGCCTACGGAACTCCTCATCATATCGCTGTGGGACTTCTAGTTGTAGCAATGGGCAATGGTTCCAGGCTTACGGGGGCTGCGTGTCAAGTCAGTAACTGCTGGTTATATGTTTATTTATTACAGTTACTTATATAGTGCCAACATATTACGCAGCGCTGTACAGACATCTTCTCTTTTTTACTGTCCCCATTGGGGCTCACAATCTAAATTCCCTAGGTATGTTTTTGGAGTGTGGGAGGAAACCCACTCAAACACAGGGAGAACATACAAACTCCATGCAGATGTTGTCCTTGGTTGGATTTGAACTCAGGACCCCAGCGCTGCAAGGCAATAGTGCTAAGCACTGAGCCACTGTGCTAACCACTGAGCCACCGTGCTGCCCAAGGTGGTTATTTAATGGGGGGCACTGCCGCTTCTTTATTCTCTGTAAGCACCAGCACAAATGTTTTGTGTGCGGCAGGGCTTTTGCTGCCGTCAGATGCTCAACCTTTCTGCCAAGTCACTAGGTACAGCCGAAGGCCAAAGTGAGCAGAAAGACCCCAATGAGTGTAACCACAAAGGGAGGCTGCTGTCAAGCTTCAATCTAAGTTTTGTTTTTTTCATACCAGGTTCAAAGTTTTTTCTGACAATTTAAAATTGGCCATGGACCATCCCGAGCACCTAAGGGAAAAAGTAAAGAGGGAAATAATTATTAGCCCCTTTTCTCCTTGCCCCGTTGTCAAATCCACACGTGTCCCCTTTAGGGCTGGATCCCAAGAAAAGAACCCAGAATCTTCAGGTTAATACATCATCTTTCCCATCTAAAAGGTAATTTATATTATAATGGCATCTCGGAGGAGGACTCCGCATTGTCCATTGCTTCCTTTTGACAGGGCCCTGGTGAAACTTGGTAACCTCGATTGAACGTTGGTAGTATTTTTTACTGTGATGCCTGTCTCCCTATGGCCTGCTCCATATTCTGCCACTATTTATCCTGTACTGATCCTGAGTTATATCTTGTATTATACTCCAGAGCTGCACTCACTATTCTGCTGGTGGAGTCACTGTGTACATACATTACATTACTTATCCTGTACTGATCCTGAGTTACATCCTGTATTATACTCCAGAGCTGCACTCACTATTCTGCTGGTGGAGTCACTGTGTACATACATTACATTACTTATCCTGTACTGATCCTGAGTTACATCCTGTATTATACTCCAGAGCTGCACTCACTATTCTGCTGGTGGAGTCACTGTGTACATACATTACATTACTTATCCTGTACTGATCCTGAGTTATATCCTGTATTATACTCCAGAGCTGCACTCACTATTCTGCTGGTGGAGTCACTATGTACATACATTACATTACTTATCCTGTACTGATCCTGAGTTACATCCTGTATTATACTCCAGACCTGCACTCACTATTCTGCTGGTGGAGTCACTGTGTACATACATTACATTACTTATCCTGTACTGATCCTGAGTTACATCCTGTATTATACTCCAGAGCTGCACTCACTATTCTGCTGGTGGAGTCACTGTGTACATACATTACATTACTTATCCTGTACTGATCCTGAGTTATATCCTGTATCTCTTTATTTTATATAAATTTACAAAACATAAACTGAAAAACAAATACATAACTAATTCCATATAACCAAAAAGTCACAACCCAATTCTTATAAACAAATTTTCTTATATACATCTCTGTATATGAGAAGAGAAAACGATACCAGACCCGGCCACATACACCCCACTCTTATATACTTACATCTACACTTCATCCGAAGCTAAACAATAACTAGAATATATACAAACATCATATAAACGTAATCCAAAGTACCAACAGAAAATCCCCCGACCCGCGTCAACCAAGGGCCTAAAGAAACAACATAATAATGATGATAATAATAATAAAACAACAACATAATAATAATAAAATAATAATAATAATAACCCCAAAAATCCCAAATATAATAATACTAATCCCAATTTTTTTTTTTTTTTTTTATATATATATATATATATATTTTTTAATCACACTATACACATCCTGACTTTCCCTAACCTTACCCTTCTTACCTAAACTCCACCACCCCAGCCAGCATCTCGCCTCATGTCCTCTCACGTCCGCATAGTCCAGATGCTGGCCCCCACCACCACACCCAACACCCCAGCCCAGCCCCCCGCCCCATGTCCTCCCATGTCCGCATAGTCTGGGGCTGGGTCAGGCAAACCCCCCCCCCCCCCCCGACCCCTCCCAACCTATCTATTAACCCCCTTAAGTCTATCCCTATTCTAACAACATTTCTACAATATAATACAATACACATCACCAACTTGTCCAAATACCAAACCATATACAAAATACACCGTACCCGAAAGCACCAAGTTCGGTCGCTTGTAAACCTTTTTCCTGCCATTTCAATCCTAAACAAAACAAAAATCTTCCTGTGCTTACCTCGCCCATCACCAGATAGAGAGAAGGGAAAGCCCCCCCCAGCTCCCCCCCAGAGGCCAAGGTACCACGTCCACCGCTGCACCCTCCCTATCGCTTGCCCTATCTCCTTACCCTATTACTAGCCCTTTCCTGACCCTATTGAAAGCTGACCCTATGCTGACCCTCACCTTTCCCTTATTCCGAGCCCTATCGCTATATTTTTTTATTGGTGCCTCAGCGGAACGCAGACCCCCACCTCCAGTTGAGCACCGGTGACGACTCCCCCTCCCTCATGAAGGCAGACACATTAAGGCACCCAAAAGGAAAAGCCCCTCCAAAGACGAGAGGCTTTGGATGCTCCCAATCTGCCAACCTCCAAAGAATGCACCTTCACCAGGTCACCCATGATATTGCTAACAACCTCATCCACTAGGAGGATTTTCTTCTGGGTAGAAACTAGACATCGTGCATTCCACATAAAGTGCCTGACCACTATACTGACTAGAAACAAGGTGCAATGGTCCCTACCACCGAGGTCTCCGAACACTCCATAGGCCCACCCAGCATAGGAGAGGCTGGTTAGGCCTGGCCAACCAATGGAGGCTCCCACCCTTTTGTATACCTCTGTATTGAAAGGGCAATGAAGCAGGAAATGCTCCATGCTTTCCAGCACTCCGCCGCACTCCTCCCGGGGGCAATCCCGATCATCAGAGCTTCTGCACTTTAGATTGCCCCTCACATACAGTCTCCCATGGAAGCAACGCCAAGCCAGATCCCAAAACTTCTGGGGAATCCTCGCTGAATTTAAAAGTTTTAATCCCACCCCGAGGTCACTACTTGGGCAGTCTTTGAGCGCCAGGGGCTTCTGGAAGTGGGTCATCAGGACCCTCCTGTCAAGAAATTTTCTCGACATGGTCCTGATCTCCCACACCTCCAGACCCCACCGGCGAACAATCTTCAGCGCCAGGGTGGCATAAGCCGGGAGATGTCCGTCAGGTGTACGCAGGTCTTTCACTTGCCCTCCTCTCTCCCATTCCTGGAAGAAAGGCCGAAACCACCCCCTGCAGGAGGATATCCACCAAGGAGCCCTCTCTTGCCAGAGGTTTGCCAGGTTGATCTTAACAAAGGTGTTCACTAGGAACACCACCGGGTTAACCATACCTAACCCGCCTAGTGTCCTTGGTAGGTAAGTAACCTCCCTCTTGATTAGGTTGAGCCTGTTCCCCCATAACAGCTGGAAGAACAGGCTATAGACCCGAGTCCAGAGAGGTTCTGGCAAGATGCACACACTGCCCAGGTAAAGCAACATGGGCACCAGGTAGGCCTTGGCCAAGTGAACCCTTTCCCTCAGGGTTAAGGACCAACCCTTCCATTGGTCGACCTTCTGGGCAACTAGATTCAGCCTATCCTCCCAGTTCTTCTTGGGGTAATCACCCGGGCCAAATTCGAATCCTAAGATCTTAGCAGACCCCTGAGGCTCTGGAAGGGTGTCCGGGAGATCAAAACCAGGATCTCCTCCTCCCAGCCAGAGACTTTTGCACTTATCCCGGTTGATCTTGGACCCAGATGCCAATGAGTAACGCTCCACTTCCGACATCACCCACTCTGCCTCCCCTCTCGAGGAGACAAAAATGGAGACGTCGTCTGCGTACGCAACCACCCTCTGAGTGGCCTCCGGCCCCTCCAGGCCGGCCCCGACTCCCGCCAATGGCCCACGATCGATCCTTTTAAGAAAAGGATCAATTGCGAACGCATATAGCAAAGGGCTCAAGGGACAACCCTGGCGGACACCAGACCCAACCTCAAAGGGGGTTCCAACCCAACCGTTCACCAGCGCAAAAGTCTCAGCCCCAGTGTATAAGGTCTGTAGCCAATTGACAAACCCCCCCGGTAGGCCGTACCTCAGAAGGACCGACCAGAGGTACTCGTGGTCCACCCGGTCAAAAGCCTTGGCCTGGTCCAAGGACAGGATGTACCCCTCCCACCGACCAGAATTTCCCTGCTCCACTGCCTCTCTGACACTGAGGACAGCACTAAATGTGCTGCGGCCTGGAACAGAGCAATGCTGGACCGGCGAAAGGAGCCGGGATGCAAACTTCACCAGCCGATTAAACAGCACCTTTGCGAGAACCTTTCTGTCCGTATTGAGCAGCGCTATGGGACGCCAATTCTCAATACGGGTCGAGTCTTTACCCTTCGATAAAACGATCAAGGCCGACCTCCTCATTGACATTGGCAAAGTACCCGAGGAAAGGCACTCATTAAACACCTCAGTCAAGAGGGGAACTAGGGTTCCTTTAAAAGTCTTATAAAACTCGGATGTTAAGCCATCCGGCCCTGGCGATTTTTTGAGGGCAAGCCCATCAATCGCCAATCCAACTTCCTCTTCCTTGATCGAGTCTATCAAAACACCGAGAGAGGGGTCTACCCCTGGCTCAGGGATGGTTTCAGCCAGGAAAGCCGACATCTCGTCTCGGTTTGGATCTTGCTTCCCCAAGAGGTGCGAGTAGAAGGATCTGACGACCTCCAAGATCCCTGATTTGGATCTCTTCAGAGATCCTGTACTATCAATCAGTCCTGTCACAACCTTACGACTCACTGACATCTTACAGTTCCTGTAGGGGTCGGGCGAGCGGTACTTCCCGAAATCCCTCTCAAGAACTAAAGATGTGTGCCTATCATACTGACACCTCCTGAGCAAAGCTTTCATCACGGAGATCTCCTCCCCACTACCCCCGGTTGAGACCAGATGTTCGAGTTTCCCCCTCAGTTCCTGCTATAGGTGGTACCTACTCATGGACCTGAGGCTCGAGAGCCTGCGGAAAAATCCTGCCACCCGGCCTTTAAACAACTCCCACCACTCAGACTTAGTACCACTGAGATCCAACAAAGGTACCTGGCTCTGAAGAAAATCCTCAAAGGCCTGTCTTATCTCCGCTTCTTCCAAGAGAGTAGAATTCAGCCTCCATATACCTCTTCCCATCTGGAGGGACTCTGCAATGTTCAAAGAGAAAATAATCATGCAGTGATCGGAGAACTCCACCTCAACAACGGACACTGGTGAAGAGATGGCTTCCTCCTTCAAAAAAAAACCTGTCTATCCTAGACCTACAACTACCTCTACGATAGGTGAAACCCGAGTGGCCTGGGGTATGCCTGATGTGGATATCCACCAGGCGAGCATCGCTAACTATATTTTTTTAATGCTACACTATCATAGGTCAATTTTTTATCTCCGGAACCTCCTCTATCTCGTGGCCTCACGACAGTATTGAAGTCCCCTCCAAAGATAACTTGTCGACCTGAAAAAAGGAAATGCTTAATCCTCATGAAGAGACTTTTACGGTCCCATTTGCTCTGGGGTCCGTATATATTGATTAATCTTAATTCCTGTCCCCTCATGAGGACATCTAAGATCAAGCACCTCCCCATTTCTAACTCAATCATCCGTCGGCATGTTACCGGTGCGGTGAAAAGGACCGCCACTCCGCTATAGGGCTCAGCCGCAAGAGACCAGTAGGAGGGCCCGCGTCGCCACTCCCTCCTAGATTTAACGACGTCTGCCAAAAGTGACAGCCTGGTCTCCTGCAAAAACAAAATGTCGGCTTCAACTCGGCCAAGAAAATCAAAGGCTGCAAATCTCGCCCTTAATGCCAGCGTCAACGGAGTGGGTGCCGCCATCATGGATGTTTGAGTTAGACGGCTTTCTTCTTCCCCCCCCCTTATCTGATGAGGACCCCCCTTCTTTGCCTCGCTTCTTGCAAACTGAGGAGTCCATACTCACCACCCTATTCCCATCTTCATCCCCAAGTTCCGGCCGGGTCAACCTCCCACTCTGGGTGCAACGGCCCCTGCAGCAGGGGAGGCTCAACGACTCTAGGGTGCCCTACCATGCCCTCCCTCTTAGTATGAGAGGCTGGAACATCCACGAGAGCATGGTGTCGATCAGTAGAGCGCACCAGGGGGGTACAGGATTTACCTTCCTGGGCCAGGGCGGGGCCAGATGTATTTGGCCCTTGGGTTTTGCCCGGTGTCCCTTTTGCTGTAGGCTGAGTCCTCTCTTCCTCTCCCACACTTTCATAGTGGGAGGACTGAGAGTCCCCAGCCCTCTGCTCCCTTTGGATCCTCCTCATCTCCTCGTTCAATTCGGCCTCCCCAGGGGCATCAGATCCGAATCAGAGGTCGTCCCAGTTTCCTGGAGCGCCCTCCGCTCCCTCTCCTTCCTTCGCTTCTCCGCCCTTCTCTGGCGAGAAGGGGGACCCTTGTTTGCATTCTTCCCTTGCCCCTGTGCCCCATCATCCCTGCCCGCACCCTCACCCACGGAGGCCTCCCTCCTTTCATCCTCCGCAGGTTTGGAACAAGCATTGACAACAGAGCGAGGACACCGACTGAACGGGTGACCTAAGTCACCACACAGGTTGCAGCGAATACGGTCACACGATGCGGCTAGATGACCAATCCCCCCACAATGAGCACACTTTTGCACCTTGCAGCCTGCACTCAAATGTGAGGTGTCACCACACCGGTGACACAACTTCGGCTGCCCCTGGTAGAAGACAAGGATCCGATCTCTTCCCAGGAAAGCAGACGATGGTATGTGGGACACCGTCTGTCCCAGATGCTTTAGTTTAACCATGAACGTCCAGGCCCCTGACCAGATGCCAAACTCATCCATGTTCTTCCGTGGCATCTCTACTACCTCTCCGTACCTTCCCAACCAGGTCATGATATCAATACAAGAGAGTGACTCGTTACGGGTAAGAACGGTCACTCTCTTGGGACCACTTTGGCGAGAAATTGCTTGTGCAGCAAAGTCTCGCCAGCCAAGCTCGTCCTTCACCAGCTCGTAGTTCCCCCAGAAGACCTCAAGGCCCCCTAGGTGAACAAAGCTGATGTCAAACCGACCGAGCCATGAGGATGTATCAAGGCAAAGATGTCACTCGCCTTGAAGCCCATCCCCAGCAGCAGCTCCACCACCCTCTTTCTGGGAGGGCACGCATCATTGCCACGCCACCGGAGACGGACCACATTCCTCCTGGCTACAGCCTACCCGGCTGTTGGGAGCGACCACTGATCTCCTCGTTGCTCTCGGAAGGCATTTAGACCATATCTGTCTATCCAGAAAGACAGGTCCTTCTGCACTCCCCCTATGGTTAGGGTTTGCTTTCCCTCTCTTAAAGCGTCCAAGAGACGTGGTTGCAAGTTACCGTCCCCGGACCTTGAGGATGAAGATGGGTGGGCCCGCTGTCCCCCCGCTGCCACACCAGCATAAGACCTGCCGGATGTCACAGCAAGAGGAGCGCCAGGCCCATTGCCCCTGGTTGATACCCCATCCCCACCACCCACAGACACAGCACTCAACACCCCATTACCAGCAGACACTCCAGCAACTTTATTTACAGACACCTGCATACCCCCAACAGTTTCCACATCCACAGCCGCAACTTTTTCATTTAACCCACCAGGTCCCCCTGCAGTCATCCTTCTGGCCAGGCCTGGTTCTATGTTATGTATTTTTGCTGTACATTTTGTGTGGGTAGACACTGCTTCAGTCTCCGCATCATCAGGCACCTTTGCAGGGACGCCACCAGATGTTATAAGCGATGTCCCCGCTGTGCCCTCCGCCTCATTAACCTCCATCTGTTCTATGCGCTGAACATTTTTGGGAAAGGGGCCACCGTCGCCCCCGACGCCAGCAGCTCCCTTCTCGCCTACACCGCTTTTCAGCGATGCGGACAAAGGAGCCACTGACGTCACTGGAGCCGCCTCCGGCGCCGGACCACTCCCCCCTCCCACAGAGGAGTGGCCGGAACGTCTGACGGCTTTACTGCGACACCGACAGACTTCCGGCTTTCAGACACCACATCCGGTTTCTGGTTTACCCGTTCTCCCGACCCCTGACTCGCATCAGAGACCAGTTTCCCGGGCTCGCCATTCACCGGACACGGGGACACACCCCCTGGCGTCACCAGGCCGCCATCACCAGGAAAAGAATGCCATACAGCGCCCCCCTGTAGATAACGCCATACAGCGCCCCCCCTGTAGGGATTGCCATACAGCGCCCCCCCCCCTGCAGGGATCGCCATACAGTGCCCCCCCCTGCAGGGAACACCATACAGCGCCCCCCTGCAGGGAACGCCATACAGCGCCCCCCCCCCTGTAGGGAACGCCATACAGCGCCCCCCCTCCCAAAAAAAATGCGACCTATAGTGTGTCCTACAAATAACATGCATCCCCTATCCACAGGATCTCCACAGGATAGGGGATACATGTGTGATCGCTGACATTGATAGTGAGAACGGGGGACTGAAAGTCCCCTGAAGTTCTCCATGGCTAACCTCTGACTTCCGGCGTCTGCGCAGCTCAATAAAAATGAAAGGAGCGCTGGTCACGCATGCGCACAAGCACGACCGGCGCTCCATTCATTTCTACGGAGCTGCCGACACAGACCCCGGAAGTCCGAGGTTTGTGATGGAGAACTTCAGGGGACTTTCAGTCCCCCGTTCTACCTATCAATGCCAGCGATCACACATGTATCCCCTGTCCAGTAAGCCCAGCGTAATGTAGGCGCAGCCGTAATGAAGGAAGCGCATGACTAGGTGTTTGGGAGTTCTAGGCTATTATGTTCTAGGTATTATGTTTTAGGCTATATTTATAGGGATTGGAGGGTTATGTGAAAGGGGCATGGGGCAAAATGTATCTATATGTGGTGGGTGGAGAATAAAGTATATAAGTCCATGCGGGGAAGAGGCAGCCCTCTTTCCCGCTGGACAACAGGAGAAAGTTTTGTCCTGTTATTATATTTAAAAGAAAAATATACATATTAATATTTTCTACTTACCTGATGGAAGCGGCGATGGAGACAACGATGGCCAGGATCCGGGATGCAGCGATGCAGCACGGCGTGGGATGGCTGGATGCGCTGATTGCCGGGGCTCTTCCTCCGGTTCCAGCGGCTGGAGAGGAGAGTGAGGGACGCAGCAGCAGGCGTTCCAGGCCTCAGGAGAGGCCTTCATCTGCAGAGACGCCTCGGTCTGGTCGGCGCCGAGGGAGCCCCTCCAGGGACCCTCCTCCTCCTGCTGGTCCGGAGCTGCACCCTGGCGACGGTCCACGGAGGTCAGGGAGGAATCCCATCAGGCGGGCGAGACCGGAGGTGACAGGAGGGGGGGGGCCGCGGCGGCCATCTTCCTCCCTCCTGTCTTCAACAACAACGCCGGAAGTGGAGGCGGGACCGGATGCGCGCGCAAGACCGGATGCGCGCACAGGACCGGATGTGCGCGCTGGGCCGGATGCGCGCGCAGGTCCGGAAGTGACGGCTTTCTCCGGCGCCGATGCTCCAGGTGCCGGAGGAGCTCAGCGTACAGACATCAGGACACCAGCACCGACCCGTAGGAAGAGGCGGGCGGCATATAGATGGGGAGCGAGATCGCCTCCTGCAGGAGCAGGGAGGCGTGCGGCGGCGACAGCGACCGGAGGTACCCGGGCAACTTCTTGGAGTGACGCCGGGCCCCATCCGGACGAGGGGGGGCAGCGGTCTGCTATACAGGCAGCGACAACGACAAGAAGATTTTATTTTGACAGCCCTGCAGAAGGACTGGATCGGCAGGGCTGTCGTTCTGAATATGCCACGCCACCAGGGGGTGGCAGGATCGTGGACGGGCCGCATTCCGCGGAGCCTAGAGCAGCAGCGACTGGAAGTGCGGGGAGCTACGGGGAGCGTGGGGTGCAGGAGCACCACTCCCCAGGATCGTCACGACCGACGCCTGGATTATCGGGAGTGATGGACGCGTCCGCTGGGAGGTCACCTCAGGGACGGCCGGGTGAGTCTACCACGGATGTGGTGCCGGGGATGTGTGGGGGGGATGTGGGGGGGATGTTGTCAATGTCACAGATGCAATTGTTGTTTAGAGGGATGCAGGAGTATTTTAGGAGAATTGTGCCAGGCGTAGAGCAGTCGCCAGCGAGGGTATGGGGCGCTGCTAGTGAGGCGTCTGCTAGTGCGGCAGGGAGTGCGGTTGCTAATGAGGCGATTTCTGGTGCAACTGCGGCAGTGATTGCGGGTGTTAGTGAAGTGGCGCCGGTTGTGGGTGCCGTAGTGGCTGTGGGAAAAGCGGTTGACGAGGCGGCTAGTACAGCTAAGAAGGTGGTAGAGGATGTGCGTTTGGCTGACGCCGCTAAAGGTGAGGTTTATGTGTGTTTTGAGGGCCCGCTGGGGGCACATTTGAAGGTGGAAATTAGGGAAAAGATATGGAAAGATGAATATGTTGAGATTTTTTCTTTGCTGCCGTTAGAGAAGTTTAATTTGGACCGGTGGAAACCGGATGAAAGTAAGAAGGAGGAGGAGGAGCGGCGGCGGTATCGCTTGATTCCACGGACTTTTGCGAATTGGCTGCAGGCCTTCGCTATCTTGGCTAGTGTGGTGGGTGAGAAGGCGCCGGAGAACTGTTCGGCGCTATTCTGTTATATGGATTCGGTAGGGGAGGCGTATCGTGTATACGGTGGTAATGCGTGGTTGCGGTATGACGAACAGTTTCGTCAGCGGAAGTCGGTGCGCCCGTCGTTGCGATGGGATCACAAGGATATCAGTTTATGGATGCGTCTGATGTCTGCGCCAAAACAGGGGCAGCAGCCCTTTCGGGATGCGGCCGGCGGTCAGGGGTCAGCAGCGGGTCGGTCAGGATCCTCAGGAAAGGGGTGTTGCTGGCAGTATAATGAGGGGCATTGCAAGTTCGGCCCAGATTGTAGGTACAAGCACGAGTGCTCCGGTTGCGGAGGCGCCCATGGTTTGTCCAGATGCTTCAAGAAGCATAAGGGCAGGCAGGGAGATGCTGAGCAGAAGAGGGGCGACGCCGGTGAGGGTGGAAAGGATGCTCCCGTTTTTAAGGGGCTATCCAAATAAGAAAGTGGCGGAGTTGTTATGGTTAGGATTTTCAGAAGGTTTTCGGATTCCTTGTACGTCGGTTGGACGTGATGGGGTAGTCCGTAATTTGTCGTCTGCTTTGGCGCGGCCTGATCTGGTTACGGATAAGCTGCTGAAGGAGGTGGCGTTGGGCCACATGGCGGGTCCGTTTTCCTCCCCGCCTGTTCAGAGTTTGCGGGTTTCCCCGTTAGGTTTGGTTCCAAAAAAGGAGGTGAATAAATTCCGCCTTATTCATCACTTGTCTTATCCGGAAGGCGAGTCGGTGAATGACGGCATTGATCCGGCCTTGTGCGCGGTCAGTTACACTAACTTTGATGCGGCGGTTGTTTGGGTTCGGAAATACGGGAAGGGCTCTCTGTTAGCGAAAACTGACATTGAGGCCGCTTTTCGTTTATTGCCGGTGCATCCGGATAGTTTTTGTTTGCTGGGATGTTATTGGCAGGAGGAATATTTTGTAGATTGTTGCCTCCCGATGGGCTGCTCCATTTCATGCGCTTATTTTGAGATGTTTAGCACGTTTTTGGAGTGGGTGGTCCGTCGGGAGGCGCAGGTGCAATCTGCCCTGCATTATCTGGATGATTTCCTGTTTATCGGTCCGCCGGGTACCTATGTGTGTGCAGGATTGCTACACACTATGGAGAGAGTGGCAAGGGATTTTGGGGTACCTCTGGCGCCTGAAAAAACTGAGGGACCCACGACGGTCATTAAGTTTTTGGGAATCATGATTGATTCAGATAATATGGAGTGTCGCTTGCCTGATGATAAGTTGCTGGAGGTGAGAGGGTTGGTGGCGAGTGCGCTGCGCAGGAAGAAGATCCAGTTGCGGGACTTGCAATCCTTGTTGGGGCATTTGAATTTTGCTTGTAGGATTATGCCCATGGGACGGGTGTTTTGCAGGCGATTGGCGAGTGCTACCGCAGGGGTGCATTCCCCTCATCATTTCATTAGGTTGTCGGCGGAGTTGAAAGCTGATTTGTTGGTGTGGGGGGAGTTTTTGCAGACCTATAATGGGCGGTCGGTGCTCATGTATCAGCCGGTGTCTAGTGTGGACTTGGAGCTGTATACTGATGCATCAGGTGCTTGTGGATTTGGGGCTTATTTCCAGGGGCAGTGGTGTGCAGGAGTTTGGCCAGATGCTTGGCATGATTGTGGTTTTGTTCGTAACTTGGCTCTGCTGGAATTGTTCCCGATTGTGGTGGCTGCGGAGTTGTGGGGGGATTGTCTGCGGGACCGGAGAGTGCGTTTCGTATGTGACAATCTAGGTGTCGTTCAGGCTGTTAATGCCCAGACGGCTAATTCTCCGCCAGTCGTGCGGCTATTGCGACATTTAGTTTTGAGAGGTCTGATGTTGAATGCGCATTTTGTGGCAGTGCATATTCCTGGGGTGCTGAATTCTGTGGCTGATTCCCTTTCTCGTCAACAGTGGGACAGGTTTCGTCTGCTGGCGCCGGGGGCGGAGTCTCATGGCCTGCCTTGTCCAGAGCATCTGTGGAAGGTGGTGTGACAATGGCGATGTCGCTCGTGGAAAGGTCTGTTAGTGCGGTCACGTGGCAGAGGTACAGTGCGGTATGGCAGGTATGGGAGGCGTTGTTGGAAAATGCGCAGGCAGGTATTGCAGATCGGCCGGCGTGTTTGCTGTATTTTATAGGAAATGCGTACAGTGAGGGGTCGTCTGCAGCAACGGTCGCTCGGAGTTTGTCGGCCTTGGCTTTTTGGTTCAAGAAGAAAGGTGAGGAGGACGTGACTAAGTCCTTTCTGGTGCGGCAGGCAATGAAGGGTTTCAGGAGGGGTTCCGCAGTTAGGGATCTCAGGAAGCCGGTGTCATTTGAGCTGTTGGTAGCAATTTGTGAGTTGTTGAGGGAGGTTTGTGTTTCAGCATTTGAAGTGCGGCTATTTACACTGGCCTTTTCTTTGGCTTTCTTTGGGGCGTTCCGGATATCGGAGTTGGTGTCGGCCAGTAAGAGTGTGGCAGGGGGCTTATTGTACGCTGATGTGGATTTGGATGGCTCCTGCCTTTCTTGTTTGCTCCGTAGATCTAAGACAGATCAGGAGGGGAGAGGTTTTGTGGTGCGCTTGTATGAGTTACCAGGGTCGCGGGTGTGCCCGGTCCGCTGTTTTCGGGAGTTTGTTGCGGTGAGGCCTGAGGGCCCGGCATCCTTGTTGGTTCATGCAGACGGGCTGTCTCTGTCAAAATTCCAGTTTTCACAGGTGTTCAAAAAATGTATCCTGTTGTCTGGCAGAGGTGGAGCAGGTTTTAGCTCTCATTCTTTTAGAATTGGCGCAGCTACGGAAGCAGCTCGGTGGGGTTTATCCCCGGCGATGGTTAAGAAGATCGGCAGGTGGGAGTCAGACAGATATAGGTTGTATGTGCGGCCTCACTTGCTTTGAGGCGGTGGAGATAAGATGTGCTGGAGGTGGATATGGAGTAGTTACGTTGTTGTTTTGTGTTGTTTTAGGTGCAGGTCCCTGCTTGATTTGGATCATGGGGCACTCCTACGTACACTGGGGAGGTGTGCGTGCAGATGTTCGTCCGGCCGGACGGCAGTTGGGCATGGATCACGCAGAAGTGCAGGTCAGATGGTTGGGCCTGCGGGGCATGCTGTGGTGTAGGCTGTTACCAGAGGTACAATTTTATGCGGGTTTGGACAGGGCGCCGGATATCTTAGTGGTGCACCTTGGCGGCAATGATTTGGGCATTCGGTCGTCCAGGGATTTAGTGAGGGATGTGAAGATTGACCTTTTGCGGTTGTGGTCGGCGTTCCCAGGAGTGGTTATTGTATGGTCTGATATTGTGGCTCGCAAGGTGTGGCGGCAGGCACGTTCCGTACATAGCTTAAACAAAGCGCGAGCAAAGGTCAACAAGGTAGTTGGCAGATTTGTGGCACGCAATGGCGGTGTTGTGGTGCGGCATAAGGAGTTGGAGGGTAGAGAGGTAGGTTTCCTCAGGGCGGATGGTGTTCATCTAAACGAGGTGGGTCTGGATATGTGGACCCTGGACATTAAGGAGGGCATGGAGAAAGCCCTGCAGTTGTGGAGGGACAATCATGTGTAAGGGGTCACACATGATTGTCGTGGCGGTAGGAGGAGGGGTCTTTGGAGGCACGGAATGGTAAGAAGGAGAAGCAACAATGGAGATTGTTGCAAGAGAACTCGGGGCGTTTAACCCGGGATAGTATTGGAGGGGCTGGGGAGTGGTTACCCAGCTCATATATATTCCTGATGGGCAGGGTCCCCAGGAAGGGAGAGAGAGGTCTTAGACATGGTTGGTGCCCTCGGGTCAGGTGCAGAACGGCTGTAGGGTAAGGGGTCCAGACCTAATAAGGAAACGATGGAGTTTAATGATTGAAGTGCCTTCAAGGATCCTTTATCTGGAGTTGGGAAATAGAGCAGGATGTTATCATGGAGTTATGATGTGTTTATGGTTATGCTCTTTTTCAGAAAAAAAGGTGTGTTAATAAATGGCTGCTGTGGCCTTTACACCAAAATTCATGTGTGGTCTCTTATTGGGGTTTGGGGTGTAAGGTCGAAGATAGCGGAAGCATCAAACATACCTTAAGTCATGTGGAGCTCCTGTGGAGAGGGGATACATGTCCTGTGGAGAGGGGATACATGTCCTGTGGAGAGGGGATACATGTCCTGTGGAGAGGGGATACATGTCCTGTGGAGATCCTGTGGAGAGGGGATACATGTCCTGTGGAGAGGGGATACATGTCCTGTGGAGAGGGGGGGGATACATGTCCTGTGGAGAGGGGATACATGTCCTGTGGAGAGGGGGGGGATACATGTCCTGTGGAGAGGGGATACATGTCCTGTGGAGAGGGGATACATGTCCTGTGGATAGGGGATACATGTTCTGTGGAGATCCTGTGGAGAGGGGATACATGTCCTGTGGAGAGGGGATACATGTCCTGTGGAGATCCTGTGGAGAGGGGATACATGTCCTGTGGAGAGGGGATACATGTCCTGTGGAGAGGGGATACATGTCCTGTGGAGATCCTGTGGAGAGGGGATACATGTCCTGTGGAGAGGGGATACATGTCCTGTGGAGAGGGGGGGGATACATGTCCTGTGGAGAGGGGATACATGTCCTGTGGAGAGGGGGGGGATACATGTCCTGTGGAGAGGGGATACATGTCCTGTGGAGAGGGGATACATGTCCTGTGGAGATCCTGTGGAGAGGGGATACATGTCCTGTGGAGAGGGGATACATGTCCTGTGGAGAGGGGATACATGTCCTGTGGATAGGGGATACATGTTCTGTGGAGATCCTGTGGAGAGGGGATACATGTCCTGTGGAGAGGGGATACATGTCCTGTGGAGAGGGGGATACATGTCCTGTGGAGAGGGGGGGGATACATGTCCTGTGGAGAGGGGATACATGTCCTGTGGAGATCCTGTGGAGAGGGGATACATGTCCTGTGGAGAGGGGATACATGTCCTGTGGAGAGGGGATACATGTCCTGTGGATAGGGGATACATGTCCTGTGGAGATCCTGTGGAGAGGGGATACATGTCCTGTGGAGAGGGGATACATGTCCTGTGGAGAGGGGGATACATGTCCTGTGGAGAGGGGATACATGTCCTGTGGAGAGGGGATACATGTCCTGTGGAGAGGGGATACATGTCCTGTGGAGAGGGGATACATGTCCTGTGGAGAGGGGATACATGTCCTGTGGAGAGGGGATACATGTCCTGTGGAGAGGGGGGGGGGATACATGTCCTGTGGAGAGGGGGATACATGTCCTGTGGAGAGGGGATACATGTCCTGTGGAGAGGGGGGGGGGATACATGTCCTGTGGAGAGGGGGGGGGATACATGTCCTGTGGAGAGGGGATACATGTCCTGTGGAGAGGGGATACATGTCCTGTGGAGAGGGGGATACATGTCCTGTGGAGAGGGGGATACATGTCCTGTGGAGAGGGGATACATGTCCTGTGGAGAGGGGGGGGGATACATGTCCTGTGGATAGGGGATACATGTCCTGTGGAGAGGGGATACATGTCCTGTGGATAGGGGATATATGTATTTTGCTTAATGACAGAGCAGGGAGATACCTCACTGCTCTGCCGTAGTTTTCAGTGGCGTCGCGCTGTAGCAGCCATAGCGGCTGTTAGCGGAGCCTCAGGCCAAGGTGGGGGCCTGTGCCGGCGGGCGACACTGGCCCCCTCATGCCGCGGGCCCCGTAGCAGTCGCTACGGCTGCTACGGCGGTAGTTACGCCACTGTTACTGATACTGAGTTATATCCTGTATTATATCTTTTAGTCCTATCAGTTCGTGGGAAAGCAGAGTGACAGTCAGTAGGACGGGTGTTACAGGGGTTGTCATGCAGCTTTACCAGAGTAATTCCAGTATGATCTGTGTTTACATGAATTAAGTTGCTGCAAAGCATCATGGTAGTGACAGGTATAACAATGACCTGGTAGCTGGGTCCCATATAGAGATATTGTGTATGATTATATTTATGAAATGATTCCGAATGACAAGTAAGAAGAGGCATAAAGTTTTGTAAAACTTGTGGGCCCCCCCCTCCCCCTCCGCTCCCCCGACTGTCAGCATCTGCTGAGTAAATGAATAAATCGCGGCCTCCTGAGTCTGACATGGCGGAGAATCACAGAGCTTCCTCCGTGCGGTGCAGCTGCAGAGCTGGCATCGTTCCTCCGCGCTAATTAACAGATTGCACTCCTAAATGATTAAAAAGTCAGAGCTAATTCAGGCCCCGGCGCTCATCACTTATGCAGAGAAACGGAGAACGTCGAGAAACATTGCACCCAAGATAAATGAATGTTCTCCAATTAGCCGAGGCTGTCGCTGCGCATCCTTGTCTGCCGGGCAGCGCTCAACCCTTCCGGTGCCGGGGCAGGAGTGGACGTGACTCCACCTGCGGTGGATGACTTTTCAATTGACAGGTAGCAGAGTTACATGATGGGGATTTTTTTTTTCCAGTTGTGTAACTCTGCTACTGGTCAATGGAAAAATCATCCACCAGAGCCCCCCTGTAGATAGCGCCACACACAGCCCCCTATAGATAACTCCACACACAGACCCCCTGTAGATAGCTCCACACACAGCCCCCCTGTAGATAGTGCCACACACAGCCCCCCTGTAGATAGCGCCACACACAGCCCCCTATAGATAACTCCACACACAGACCCCCTGTAGATAGCTCCACACACAGCCCCCCTGTAGATAGTGCCACACACAGCCCCCCTGTAGATAGCTCCACACACACAGCCCCCCTGAAGATAGCTCCAGACACAGCCCCCCTGTACATAGAATCAGATACAACCCCCTGTAGATAGCTCCACACACAGCCCCCCTGTAGATAGCTCCACACACAGCCCCCCTGTAGATAGCTCCACACACAGCCCCCCTGTAGATAGCGTCATACACACAGCCCCCCTGTAGATAGCTCCATGCACAGCCCCCACTGTAGATAGCTCCACACACAGCCCCCCTGTAGATAGCTCCACACACAGCCCCCACTGTAGATAGCTCCACGCACAGCCCCCCTGTAGATAGCTCCACACACAGCCCCCCTGAAGATAGCTCCAGACACAGCCCCCGTGTACATAGAATCAGATACAACCCCCTGTAGATAGCTCCACACACAGCCCCCCTGTAGATAGCTCCACACACAGCCCCCCTGTAGATAGCTCCACACACAGCCCCCCTGTAGATAGCTCCACACACAGCCCCCTGTAGATAGCTCCACACACAGCCCCCCTGTAGATAGCTCCACACACAGCCCCCCTGTAGATAGCTCCACACACAGCCCCCTGTAGATAGCTCCACACACAGCCCCCCTGTAGATAGCTCCACACACAGCCCCCCTGTAGATAGCTCCACACACAGCCCCCCTGTAGATAGCGTCATACACACAGCCCCCCTGTAGATAGCTCCATGCACAGCCCCCACTGTAGATAGCTCCACACACAGCCCCCCTGTAGATAGCTCCACACACAGCCCCCACTGTAGATAGCTCCACGCACAGCCCCCCTGTAGATAGCTCCACACACAGCCCCCCTGAAGATAGCTCCAGACACAGCCCCCGTGTACATAGAATCAGATACAACCCCCTGTAGATAGCTCCACACACAGCCCCCCTGTAGATAGCTCCACACACAGCCCCCCTGTAGATAGCTCCACACACAGCCCCCCTGTAGATAGCTCCACACACAGCCCCCTGTAGATAGCTCCACACACAGCCCCCCTGTAGATAGCTCCACACACAGCCCCCTGTAGATAGCTCCACACACAGCCCCCTGTAGATAGCTCCACACACAGCCCCCTGTAGATTGCTCCACACACAGCCCCCTGAAGATAGCTCCACACGCAACCCCCCTGTAGATAGCTACACACACAGCCCCCTGTAGATAGCTACACACACAGCCCCTATAGATAGCTCCAGACACAGCCCCCTGTACATAGCATCAGATACAGCCCCCTGTAGATAGCTCCACACACAGCCCCCCTGTAGATAGCTCCACACACAGCCCCCGTGTAGATAGCTCCACACACAGCCCCCCTGTAGATAGTTCCACACACAGCCCCCCTGTAGATAGCACCACACACAGCCCCCCTGTAGATAGCTCCACACACAGCCCCCCTGTAAATAGCTCCACACACAGCCCCCCTGTAGATAGTGCCACACACAGCCCCATGTACATAGCTCCACACACAGCCCCCTTGTAGATAGCTCCACACACAGCCCCCTATAGATTGCTCCACACACAGCCCCCTGTAGATAGCTCCACACACAGCCCCCCTGTAGATAGCTCCACACACAGCCCCCCTGTAGATAGCTCCACATACAGCCCCCCTGTAGATCGCTCCACACACAGCCCCCCCTGTAGATAGCTCCACACACAGCCCCCATGTAGATAGCTCCACACACAGCCCCCCTGTACATAGCTACACACAAAGCCCCCCTGTAGATAGCGCCACACACAGCCCCCTGTAGATAGCTCCACACACAGCCCCCTTTAGATAGTGCCACACACAGCCCCCCTGTAGATAGCGCCACACACAGCCCCTATGTAGATAGCTGCACACAGCCCCCCTGTAGATAGCTCCACACACAGCCCCCTGGAGATAGTGCCAAAAACCACAGCCCCCCTGTAGATAGCGCCACACACAGCCCCTATGTAGATAGCTGCACACAGCCCCCCTGTAGATAGCTCCACACACAGCCCACCTGTAGGTAGCTCCACACACAGCCCCCCTGTATGTAGCGCAACACAACCACCTTATACTTTGTGC
Organism: Rhinoderma darwinii; assembly: GCF_050947455.1. Classification (NCBI taxonomy): domain Eukaryota; kingdom Metazoa; phylum Chordata; class Amphibia; order Anura; family Rhinodermatidae; genus Rhinoderma; species Rhinoderma darwinii. Next base: position 4,233,473 of record NC_134687.1, read on the forward strand.
CACATTGCCGCCAGAGCGGAGAGCAGTAGAGGTAGCCGGCCCTACTTCTGCCACTCTCTGCTCTGCTTTGACGTCACTCACTGTCAGAAGAAGGCAGGAGTCTTGCAGCGGCATTCTCACTGGTGTCGATGCCGGCCCGGGAGAGAACCAGTCCAGTCACCTGACCGGTGAGGTCAGATGACAGGTCAGGTGACTATACTGGTCCACTCCCGTGTCGGCATCGATCCCAGTGAGAACACCGCCACAAGACCCCTGCCTTCTTCTGATTGCTGCTGCAGTCAGCAGTGATCAGCTGTTTTGATGCAGCACCCAGCGGGACAATTTGCAGACTGCCCGGGACGGCGGGACAGCCTGTGGCACTGCTGAGGTGTTATCAATGTGGCATGGCAAGGAGGCGATCAAACTGTGGTACTGCTGAGGTGTTATCAATGCAGAGTGGCACGGAGGCGATCAGCCTGTGGCACTGCTGAAGTGTTATCACTGCGGCGTGGCATGGAGGCGATCAGCCTGTAGTACTGCTGAGGTGTTATCAATGCGGCGTGGCATGGAGGCGATCAGCCTGTGGCACTGCTGAAGTGGTATCAATGCGGCGTGTCATGGAATTGATCAGCCTGTGGCACTGCTGAGGTGTTACCTATGCGGTGTGGCATGGGGGCGATCAGCCTGTGGCACTGCTGATGTGTTATCAATGCGGCGTGGCATGGAGGCGGTCAGCCTGTGGCACTGCTGAGGTGTTATCAATGCGGTGTGGCATGCAGGCGATTAGCCTGTGGCACTGCTGAGGTGTTATCAATGCGGCGTGTCATTAATTGATCAGCCTGTGGCACTGCTGAGGTGTTATCAATGCGGCGTGGCATGGAGGCAATCAGCCTGTGGCACTGCTGAAGTGGTATCAATGCAGCGTGGCATGGAATCGACCTGTAGATTGCTCCACACACAGCCCCCTGAAGATAGCTCCACACGCAACCCCCCTGTAGATAGCTACACACACAGCCCCCTTGTAGATAGCTACACACACAGCCCCTATAGATAGCTCCAGACACAGCCCCCTGTACATAGCATCAGATACAGCCCCCTGTAGATAGCTCCACACACAGCCCCCCCTGTAGATAGCTCCACACACAGCCCCCCTGTAGATAGCTCCACACACAGCCCCCCTGTAGATAGTTCCACACACAGCCCCCCTGTAGATAGCACCACACACAGCCCCCCTGTAGATAGCTCCACACACAGCCCCCCTGTAAATAGCTCCACACACAGCCCCCCTGTAGATAGTGCCACACACAGCCCCCTGTACATAGCTCCACAAACAGCCCCCTTGTAGATAGCTCCACACACAGCCCCCTATAGATTGCTCCACACACAGCCCCCTGTAGATAGCTCCACACACAGCCCCCCTGTAGATAGCTCCACACACAGCCCCCCTGTAGATAGCTCCACACACAGTCCCCTGTAGATAGCTCCACACACAGCCCCCTGTAGATAGCTCCACACACAGCCCCCTGTAGATTGCTCCACACACAGCCCCCTGAAGATAGCTCCACACACAGCCCCTATAGATAGCTCCAGACACAGCCCCCCTGTACATAGCATCAGATACAGCCCCCTGTAGATAGCTCCACACACAGCCCCCCCTGTAGATAGCTCCACACACAGCCCCCCTGTAGATAGCTCCACACACAGCCCCCCTGTAGATAGTTCCACACACAGCCCCCCTGTAGATAGCACCACACGCAGCCCCCCTGTAGATAGCTCCACACACAGCCCCCCCTGTAGATAGCTCCACACACAGCCCCCCTGTAGATAGTGCCACACACAGCCCCCCTGTACATAGCTCCACACACAGCCCCCTTGTAGATAGGTCCACACAAAGCCCCCTATAGATTGCTCCACACACAGTCCCCTGTAGATAGCTCCACACACAGCCCCCTGTAGATAGCTCCACACACAGCCCCCCTGTAGATAGCTCCACACAGCCCCCCTGTAGATAGCGCCACACACAGCCCCCCTGTAGATAGCTCCTCACACAGCCCCCTGTAGATTGCTCCACACACAGCCCCCCTGTAGATAGCTCCACATACAGCCCCCCTGTAGATCGCTCCACACACAGCCCCCCCTGTAGATAGCTCCACACACAGCCCCCATGTAGATAGCTCCACACACAGCCCCCCTGTACATAGCTACACACAAAGCCCCCCTGTAGATAGCGCCACACACAGCCCCCTGTAGATAGCTCCACACACAGCCCCCTTTAGATAGTGCCACACACAGCCCCCCTGTAGATAGCGCCACACACAGCCCCTATGTAGATAGCTGCACACAGCCCCCCTGTAGATAGCTCCACACACAGCCCCCTGGAGATAGTGCCAAAAACCACAGCCCCCCTGTACATAGCTACACACAAAGCCCCCCTGTAGATAGCGCCACACACAGCCCCCTGTAGATAGCTCCACACACAGCCCCCTTTAGATAGTGCCACACACAGCCCCCCTGTAGATAGCGCCACACACAGCCCCTATGTAGATAGCTGCACACAGCCCCCCTGTAGATAGCTCCACACACAGCCCCCTGGAGATAGTGCCAAAAACCACAGCCCCCCTGTAGATAGCGCCACACACAGCCCCTATGTAGATAGCTGCACACAGCCCCCCTGTAGATAGCTCCAAACACAGCCCACCTGTAGGTAGCTCCACACACAGCCCCCCTGTATGTAGCGCAACACAACCACCTTATACTTTGTATGTAGATAGCTGCACACAGCCCCCCTGTAGATAGCTCCACACACAGCCCCCTGGAGATAGTGCCAAAAACCACAGCCCCCCTGTAGATAGCGCCACACACAGCCCCTATGTAGATAGCTGCACACAGCCCCCCTGTAGATAGCTCCAAACACAGCCCACCTGTAGGTAGCTCCACATACAGCCCCCCTGTAGATCGCTCCACACACAGCCCCCCCTGTAGATAGCTCCACACACAGCCCCCATGTAGATAGCTCCACACACAGCCCCCCTGTACATAGCTACACACAAAGCCCCCCTGTAGATAGCGCCACACACAGCCCCCTTTAGATAGTGCCACACACAGCCCCCCTGTAGATAGCGCCACACACAGCCCCTATGTAGATAGCTGCACACAGCCCCCCTGTAGATAGCTCCAAACACAGCCCACCTGTAGGTAGCTCCACACACAGCCCCCCTGTATGTAGCGCAACACAACCACCTTATACTTTGTGCCACATTGCCGCCAGAGCGGAGAGCAGTAGAGGTAGCCGGCCCTACTTCTGCCACTCTCTGCTCTGCTTTGACGTCACTCACTGTCAGAAGAAGGCAGGAGTCTTGCAGCGGCATTCTCACTGGTGTCGATGCCGGCCCGGGAGAGAACCAGTCCAGTCACCTGACCGGTGAGGTCAGATGACAGGTCAGGTGACTATACTGGTCCACTCCCGTGTCGGCATCGATCCCAGTGAGAACACCGCCACAAGACCCCTGCCTTCTTCTGATTGCTGCTGCAGTCAGCAGTGATCAGCTGTTTTGATGCAGCACCCAGCGGGACAATTTTCAGACTGCCCGGGACGGCGGGACAGCCTGTGGCACTGCTGAGGTGTTATCAATGTGGCATGGCAAGGAGGCGATCAAACTGTGGTACTGCTGAGGTGTTATCAATGCAGAGTGGCACGGAGGCGATCAGCCTGTGGCACTGCTGAAGTGTTATCACTGCGGCGTGGCATGGAGGCGATCAGCCTGTAGTACTGCTGAGGTGTTATCAATGCGGCGTGGCATGGAGGCGATCAGCCTGTGGCACTGCTGAAGTGGTATCAATGCGGCGTGTCATGGAATTGATCAGCCTGTGGCACTGCTGAGGTGTTACCTATGCGGTGTGGCATGGGGGCGATCAGCCTGTGGCACTGCTGATGTGTTATCAATGCGGCGTGGCATGGAGGCGGTCAGCCTGTGGCACTGCTGAGGTGTTATCAATGCGGTGTGGCATGCAGGCGATTAGCCTGTGGCACTGCTGAGGTGTTATCAATGCGGCGTGTCATTAATTGATCAGCCTGTGGCACTGCTGAGGTGTTATCAATGCGGCGTGGCATGGAGGCAATCAGCCTGTGGAACTGCTGAAGTGGTATCAATGCAGCGTGGCATGGAATCGACCTGTAGATTGCTCCACACACAGCCCCCTGAAGATAGCTCCACACGCAACCCCCCTGTAGATAGCTACACACACAGCCCCCCTGTAGATAGCTACACACACAGCCCCTATAGATAGCTCCAGACACAGCCCCCTGTACATAGCATCAGATACAGCCCCCTGTAGATAGCTCCACACACAGCCCCCCCTGTAGATAGCTCCACACACAGCCCCCCTGTAGATAGCTCCACACACAGCCCCCCTGTAGATAGTTCCACACACAGCCCCCCTGTAGATAGCACCACACACAGCCCCCCTGTAGATAGCTCCACACACAGCCCCCCTGTAAATAGCTCCACACACAGCCCCCCTGTAGATAGTGCCACACACAGCCCCCTGTACATAGCTCCACAAACAGCCCCCTTATAGATAGCTCCACACACAGCCCCCTATAGATTGCTCCACACACAGCCCCCTGTAGATAGCTCCACACACAGCCCCCCTGTAGATAGCTCCACACACAGCCCCCCTGTAGATAGCTCCACACACAGTCCCCTGTAGATAGCTCCACACACAGCCCCCTGTAGATAGCTCCACACACAGCCCCCTGTAGATTGCTCCACACACAGCCCCCTGAAGATAGCTCCACACACAGCCCCTATAGATAGCTCCAGACACAGCCCCCCTGTACATAGCATCAGATACAGCCCCCTGTAGATAGCTCCACACACAGCCCCCCCTGTAGATAGCTCCACACACAGCCCCCCTGTAGATAGCTCCACACACAGCCCCCCTGTAGATAGTTCCACACACAGCCCCCCTGTAGATAGCACCACACGCAGCCCCCCTGTAGATAGCTCCACACACAGCCCCCCCTGTAGATAGCTCCACACACAGCCCCCCTGTAGATAGTGCCACACACAGCCCCCCTGTACATAGCTCCACACACAGCCCCCTTGTAGATAGGTCCACACAAAGCCCCCTATAGATTGCTCCACACACAGTCCCCTGTAGATAGCTCCACACACAGCCCCCTGTAGATAGCTCCACACACAGCCCCCCTGTAGATAGCTCCACACAGCCCCCCTGTAGATAGCGCCACACACAGCCCCCCCTGTAGATAGCTCCTCACACAGCCCCCTGTAGATTGCTCCACACACAGCCCCCTGTAGATAGCGCCACACACAGCCCCCCTGTACATAGCGCCACACACAGCCCCCTGTAGATAGCTCCACACACAGCCCCCTGTAGATAGCTCCACACACAGCCCCTGTAGATAGCTCCACATACAGCCCCCCTGTAGATCGCTCCACACACAGCCCCCCCTGTAGATAGCTCCACACACAGCCCCCATGTAGATAGCTCCACACACAGCCCCCCTGTACATAGCTACACACAAAGCCCCCCTGTAGATAGCGCCACACACAGCCCCCTGTAGATAGCTCCACACACAGCCCCCTTTAGATAGTGCCACACACAGCCCCCCTGTAGATAGCGCCACACACAGCCCCTATGTAGATAGCTGCACACAGCCCCCCTGTAGATAGCTCCACACACAGCCCCCTGTAGATAGTGCCAAAAACCACAGCCCCCCTGTAGATAGCGCCACACACAGCCCCTATGTAGATAGCTGCACACAGCCCCCCTGTAGATAGCTCCACACACAGCCCACCTGTAGGTAGCTCCACACACAGCCCCCCTGTATGTAGCGCAACACAACCACCTTATACTTTGTGCCACATTGCCGCCAGAGCGGAGAGCAGTAGAGGTAGCCGGCCCTACTTCTGCCACTCTCCGCTCTGCTTTGACGTCACTCACTGTCAGAAGAAGGCAGGAGTCTTGCAGCGGCATTCTCACTGGTGTCGATGCCGGCCCGGGAGAGAACCAGTCCAGTCACCTGACCGGTGAGGTCAGATGACAGGTCAGGTGACTATACTGGTCCACTCCCGTGTCGGCATCGATCCCAGTGAGACCACCGACACAAGACCCCTGCCTTCTTCTGATTGCTGCTGCAGTCAGCAGCGATCAGCTGTTTTGATGCAGCACCCAGCGGGACAATTTGCAGACTGCCCGGGACGGCGGGACAGCCTGTGGCGCTGCTGAGGTGTTATCAATGTGGCATGGCAAGGAGGCGATCAAACTGTGGTACTGCTGAGGTGTTATCAATGCAGAGTGGCACGGAGGCGATCAGCCTGTGGCACTGCTGAAGTGTTATCACTGCGGCGTGGCATGGAGGCGATCAGCCTGTAGTACTGCTGAGGTGTTATCAATGCGGCGTGGCATGGAGGCGATCAGCCTGTGGCACTGCTGAAGTGGTATCAATGCGGCGTGTCATGGAATTGATCAGCCTGTGGCACTGCTGAGGTGTTACCTATGCGGTGTGGCATGGGGGCGATCAGCCTGTGGCACTGCTGATGTGTTATCAATGCAGCGTGCCATGGAGGTGATCAGCCTGTGCCACTGCTGAGGTGTTATCAATGCAGCGTAGCATGGAGGCAATCAGACTGTGGCACTGCTGAGATGTTATCAATGCGGCGTTGCATGGGGGCGATTAGCCTGTGGCACTGCTGAGGTGTTATCAATGCAGCGTGGCATGGAAGCGATCAGCCTGTGTTACTGCTGAGGTGTTATCAATGCGGCGGGGCATGGTGGTGATCAGCCTATGGCACTGCTGAGGTGTTATCAATGCGGCGTGGCATGGAGGTGATCAGCCTGTGGCATTGCTGAGGTTCCGTGGCATGGAGGCGATCAGCCTGTGGCACTGCTGAGGTGTCATCAATGCAGCGTGCCATGGAGGTGATCAGCCTGTGGCACTGCTGAGGTGTTATCAATGTGGCGTGGCATGGAGGCGATCAGCCTGTGGCACTACTGATGTGTTATCAATGCGGTGTGGCATGGAGGCGATCAGCCTGTGGCACTGCTGAGGTGTTATCAATGCGGCGTGGCATGGAGGCAATCAGCCTGTGGCACTGCTGAAGTGGTATCAATGTGGCGTGGCATGGAATCGATCAGCCTGTGGCACTGCTGAGGTGTTACCAATGCGGCGTGGCATGGGGGCGATCAGCCTGTGGCACTGCTGATGTGTTATCAATGCAGCATGGCATGCAGGCGATCAGCCTGTGGCACTGCTGAGGTGTTATCAATGCGGCGTGGCATGGAGGCGATCAGCCTGTGGCATTGCTGAGGTGGCGTGGAATGGAGACGATCAGCCTGTGGCACTGCTGAGGTGTTATCAATGCGGCGTGGCATTGAGTGATCAGCCTGTGGCACTGCTCAGGTGTTATCAATGCGGCGTGGCATGGAGGCGATCAGCCTGTGGCACTGCTGAGGTGTTATCAATGTGGCGTGGCATGGAGGCGATTAGCCTGTGGCACTGTTGAGGTGTTATCACTGCGGCGTGGCATTGGGGAGATCAGCCTGTGGCACTGCTGAGGTGTTATCAATGCGGCATGGCATGGAGGCTATCAGTCTGTGGCACTGCTGAGGTGTTATCATTGTGGCATAGCATAAGGCGATCAGCCTGTGGTACTGCTGAGGTATTATCAATGTGGTGTGGCATGCAGATGATCAGCCTGTGGCACTGCTGAGGTGTTATCAATGGGGCGTGGAATGGAGTAGATCAGCCTGTGGTACTGCTGAGGTGTTATCAATGTGGCAGGGCATGGAGACGATCAGCCTGTGGCACTGCTGAGGTGTTATCAATGGGGCAGGGCATGGAGACGATCAGCCTGTGGCACTGCTGAGGTGTTAACAATGCGGCGTGGCATGGAGGTGATCAGCCTGTGGCATTGCTGAGGTTTCGTGGAATGGAGGCGATCAGCCTGTGACACTGCTGAGGTGTTATCAATGTGGCGTGGCATGGAGGAGATCAGCCTGTGGCACTGCTGAGGTGTTATCAATGTGGTGTGGCATGGAGGTGAACAGCCTGTGGCACTACTGAGGTGTTATCAATGCGGCGTGGCATGGGTAGATCAGCCTGTGGCACTTCTGAGGTGTCATCAATGCAGCGTGCCATGGAGGTGATCAGCCTGTGCCACTGCTGAGGTGTTATCAATGCAGCGTAGCATGGAGGCAATCAGACTGTGGCACTGCTGAGATGTTATCAATGCGGCGTTGCATGGGGGAGATTAGCCTGTGGCACTGCTGAGGTGTTATCAATGCAGCGTGGCATGGAAGCGATCAGCCTGTGTTACTGCTGAGGTGTTATCAATGCGGCGGGGCATGGTGGTGATCAGCCTATGGCACTGCTGAGGTGTTATCAATGCGGCGTGGCATGGAGGTGATCAGCCTGTGGCATTGCTGAGGTTCCGTGGCATGGAGGCGATCAGCCTGTGGCACTGCTGAGGTGTCATCAATGCAGCGTGCCATGGAGGTGATCAGCCTGTGGCACTGCTGAGGTGTTATCAATGTGGCGTGGCATGGAGGCGATCAGCCTGTGGCACTACTGATGTGTTATCAATGCGGTGTGGCATGGAGGCGATCAGCCTGTGGCACTGCTGAGGTGTTATCAATGCGGCGTGGCATGGAGGCAATCAGCCTGTGGCACTGCTGAAGTGGTATCAATGCGGCGTGGCATGGAATCGATCAGCCTGTGGCACTGCTGAGGTGTTACCAATGCGGCGTGGCATGGGGGCGATCAGCCTGTGGCACTGCTGATGTGTTATCAATGCAGCATGGCATGCAGGCGATCAGCCTGTGGCACTGCTGAGGTGTTATCAATGCGGCATGGCATGGAGGCTATCAGTCTGTGGCACTGCTGAGGTGTTATCATTGTGGCATAGCATAAGGCGATCAGCCTGTGGTACTGCTGAGGTATTATCAATGTGGTGTGGCATGCAGATGATCAGCCTGTGGCACTGCTGAGGTGTTATCAATGGGGCGTGGAATGGAGTAGATCAGCCTGTGGTACTGCTGAGGTGTTATCAATGTGGCAGGGTATGGAGACGATCAGCCTGTGGCACTGCTGAGGTGTTAACAATGCGGCATGGCATGGAGGTGATCAGCCTGTGGCATTGCTGAGGTTTCGTGGAATGGAGGCGATCAGCCTGTGACACTGCTGAGGTGTTATCAATGTGGCGTGGCATGGAGGAGATCAGCCTGTGGCACTGCTGAGGTGTTATCAATGTGGTGTGGCATGGAGGTGAACAGCCTGTGGCACTACTGAGGTGTTATCAATGCGGCGTGGCATGGGTAGATCAGCCTGTGGCACTTCTGAGGTGTCATCAATGCAGCGTGCCATGGAGGTGATCAGCCTGTGCCACTGCTGAGGTGTTATCAATGCAGCGTAGCATGGAGGCGATCAGACTGTGGCACTGCTGAGATGTTATCAATGCGGCGTTGCATGGGGGCGATTAGCCTGTGGCACTGCTGAGGTGTTATCAATGCAGCGTGGCATGGAAGCGATCAGCCTGTGTTACTGCTGAGGTGTTATCAATGCGGCGGGGCATGGTGGTGATCAGCCTATGGCA